>NW_016166776.1:0-9810 GCF_001687245.7 Rhagoletis zephyria | reverse complement strand
ACTAGGCGGCGTGAGAGAAAATCTCAAACAAGGATTTAAGAGCTTTAAAACCTTTAAACATCTTTAAATAATACCGATTATGTACATAATTCAATAGATAGATGGCGTAATGAATACTGAAAACAAAAAAACTTTTGGGTTTGCGAGTGATTTATCAACAAAATAAATTACTTCACCACGCCTATGAAGTTTTGAATACTACGAGTATGTAATAGTTTATTGATACTCAAAGTATCGACTCTCAGCGGCCTAAGATGACTTATAATCAATAATAACAGCACGGTGCAAAAAAAAAAATCATGAAATGCGCCCGACACAACAAAACCTAGTGTAGGTTGTAGCCGAGTAAAAAAATTTTTTATTTAAAAAAACGTTATATTCATACTTGATGCACTCTTCTATTAGAAGAAAGGGGACAGGTACGTGGGGGGAACTGATATAGACTCAGAGACGGAAAAGTGACTCAAGACCATATAGGACAGCGGAGGTTGTGGGTACAATTTTTTTTTCATTGATGTTGCGGTGAAAATTTTACATCTCAGGTGATCACCAAAACCCTACCCCTAATCGACGAGCTAAGTCGTGCCGGGCACACATAAACCACACAAATAAAATTTTCCAAACTTCTGGAAAGTTCGCAAAAGTTCATCAAAAAAAATTTCATAAAAATCTCAAAAATTTTTATTTAATATGTTTAGAAAATATGCGACTACTTCAATATAAACGTTAAAGTAATTTTAAAAAGTCTGATACTTTTGTTTTCCGAATACACTTTTGCGCGATCCGAATTAGCGAGACCGTGGTCGGAACGGATTACAAGGTAAATAATAGATTTTTTAAATTATTTTTTAACCCTGTCCGGAATACACAATGGTCTGGATTAGATCATATCCGGATTAGCGAAGCTCTACTGTATATATGTATGTATTTAGAAGGAAATGCGCAAAAAAAAAATATCAAAACTTAACGTTAATTTTTAGGGACTCCAAACTTTCACTTTAATGTACTAAAATTGTTTCTTTTTATTTGGCACTACAATGGTTTGTCCGTTTGGGCCTGGTCCAGGAAACTTCGTCAATTGCCTGTCTCATTTGTGAATTCGTACCAGTTGCTCATCCAGTGTGCAGAAAGGTTCTTCTGCACTTGGTCCTTCCATTTTATTCGTGGGCACCTTTGCTTTCGTTGTCCGCCGCGTCGAAGGATCGTCGTTATCCATGCGTACACCGTCGCCCATGCGAACAGGGCCGTACGTCTTCTAATCTTTGTTTGACATCGCCCATGTTTCTGCGCTATATATAAGCACGGCACTATTAGAGACTCGTAGAGCGTGCTTTTGTTCGTCGAGAGAGGGCTCTGCTTTTCAATTGCCTACCGAATCCAAGGTATGCTGGATCCTAGGTAGACCAAGTCCTTCACTACTCCAATGTTATAGCTGCCAAGCTAGAAAATGTTGCGCTTACATCCCTAAGTTTCAGGCCGACGATATCAAATTGCATACCCGAAATTTCTGTTGGGGATGGAACTATATTTTTAATAAAAATTATTGAGCGTAAATAAACATAAGTTGCAAACGAGACCCTTTTAAATGTTGTCATTATTTTACACGCAACTGTATACATACTAGCATATTGGAATAACTTTTGTGGCAACTAAATTCAAGCATTGCAACAGAATCAGCAAAACATTACTAATCCGCACGCCCACAACGAGTGCCAGCTTGATAGCGTATATATATACATACATATTTATGTATTTACATCTGTGCATGTATGCAGTTGAAGGAAACCGCCCAGCTGGCGATTACGAATCGGGCGAACTAGCGGAAGATAAAACAACGGAAAGGTCCTGTGCTTACCGGGTTGTCCTCCATAACTCTTACTTTTCACCATTTTTCATCATCGTTTTTTTTTTCGAATACTTGGAATTTTGTTTTTGAAATCTTTGTTTGCAATTTATTTGTTTCATTTGCTAAATGAACAAATGAGAGTAAAGTGGGCGAATGGTTGCAGTGCAGCAGGAATTTTGCGGGAAATCACTTTGCAGCAGCAATATTTTTGGCTACCTCATTTGCACATAAATTGCACTTTTCGTTTTCCGTTTGCTTTTCATTTTACGTTATTTAAGTGTGTATATTTCATATCAAATTTTCAGGTTTGTTTTTGTTAGTTGCTTGGGGTGATTATATTTTTTTTTTGGTTTTGCAAAAAGTTTGATCAAGTATCGATGCTTCTAATTCTTTTTTGCAACTGAAGCAGCAGAAGTTCTCTTTATTGAAATATATGCTTAAGTGTATGTATTATTGCTGGGATGAAATAATTTTTGTACGAGGAAAGGTCAAGGGGTTGAATAGGAAGTTTCGTGAAATTATTTATACAAGTAAGGCCAGCTACAGCCGTAATTCGGTCGCTTTTTTAGTATCCATAAGGATATGAGGAACTTAGCCCTTTTGGCTCATCCGATCGGCGGTCAATGTCATCACATAACATCACTCATATTTAGGCGACGTCCCCCAAGCCTACGAAAGCGCTGATGGTGTGCAAACGCCTAGCTGGGAAATCCTGAGGATGCATCCTAAGGATCCTAAGATGGATTTGCTTGGAAGGAGTGGCTTGGGTATCCAGAACTATTCTGGAAACGGCAAGGAAGTGCCTCGCCAAGATTCAACGCCGGCTGTGTATTTGCATCACGGGGCCTACGCGCACATATCCGACGGCAGCGCTGGACTCGAGTCATTGCATTTTACAGTTGAACAGGCGACAAAGTGAACTCTGCTAATTTTCGCTAGAGAGTAATTTGCAAAGGTAAGTTCTTATCATGAAGGGGCAAGGACAAGCTCAGATCTCAGCTCCTACTAGCTATGTTCCCCAAAGACGATATGCATAGAATCGCAGTTTTCGGGAGAAGCTTTAAAGTTAATATATACAACGAGGTGGCCGGGAGTACCTGTATTATGGAGAGACAAATCCAGGCGAGGACACTGCGGTAGTACAAAGACGGCCCCTGAGGGTATTGGAGTAGGAGTATATGGCCCCATACTGAAGCTTTTAGCCTTCGATATCAAATCGTCCTTGGTCCGCGAGAGCATAGCGAAGCTTAATGCTCTTACTGTAAACAATTCTATCCCACTTATATGGCGACAAGGGCACAAGGCATTCGACGGAAATGAGGTAGGAGTATATGGCCCCATACTGAAGCTTTTAGCCTTCGATATCAAATCGTCCTTGGTCCGCGAGGGCATAGCGAAACTTAATGCTCTTACTGTAAACAATTCTATCCCACTTATATGGGAACAAGGGCACAAGGCATTCGACGGAAATGAGGAAGCCGATTAATTAGCCATACCAGGCTGCTACCTCAACCTCCTTGCGGCAGGTACTTACACGTTAAAGGAAAGTTTCAGAAAGGAAAATTCCAAACTGAGGGAACTGCATTGACAAAGTACCATGGATCCTCGTGAAGCTAAGAGCTTACTAATAGATACAGACAACTCATAAACCAGCCGAAGATAAGATTAGGAATTATTACAGTTGTATTGACGGGTCATTGTAGGCTTAGAGGCCACTTGCATAAGCTATGGATCTGGTCAAGCAATCTATTTCGCTTTTATCACTCCGCCAAAGAAACATAATTGCACCTCCTCCTGGAGTGAGAAGTGCATAGGACGCATATGGTCAAGAGATGAGAACATACCCGCCCTACCACCGCGATCTATTCTCAAATTTATGGAGTCTTCAGTTTTATATGCTGTATCGTGATGAGCAAAGGGCACAATAGACCTACTGGTTGCAGTACTCATGCTATTTGTTCCTATCTATCTATCTATCTACATATGAAGGTACATATTTTTAGAAAAAAAAAATCCGTACATTAGTTATAACCCATTGAGGGTATACCCTGAGGGTATGAGCTCACTTCATCAGTGCAAAAATTGAGTCCGAGCATTGGCTCGATCTATACGCATAAGGCCCATTATTTCCATACATTTTGTGAACGCCTAACAAAAACATACTCTACCAGAACGCTGCATTAGATTTGTCATGGCAATTTTAAGAAGCCTTACAAATGAGAGGGAATCGAACACAAAAACAGATTGACAAATGTAAAAGCTGTGATACAAATCTATATCCATATGTATGTATATTTGCACCCGCATACATACATACGACTTCATGCTACGAATATTGCAAACTATGAATGCTTAGAATTACACTAATACACACAAATTTCCGTAGGTGAGGCACAAATATTCTAAATGGGCGTGTTTTAATGGCTTTCAAAATAAATCGATTCGAATGAAAATTCATTTCAAAATTTATGGAATGGTAACAAAGCAAGGCGACATGGGTATTCAAATAAATGTTAGTAGGGGATTTCAGATATGTAAAATATACACACAAATACATGCTAAGGATTTGCTGAATGGACCATTGAGCAACAATCAAACCCATTCAGCACAGTCAACCTTGAAATAGGAATAAAATTCCTTTTTTGGGTAAAAATTACGGTTCAGGAAATTGCCCTACTTTCTGTTACATGTATTTCATCTGATTTTTTAAATTGACTTCTCAGGTGGCAGATATTGGGGAAATTACAAAAAATTACATATTGATGAATACTAGTATATATGTATACATATTTAGATACATGCTGTATTTCTGGGTAAGTTATTAAGTGTGTAGATGTTATTGAGAACGTACCACTACATATAACACTCAAAGAAAATTTTAAGTTTAAGGCGAAAGGAAAAACTACAGGTACAAGAGAAAGAGAACTTACTCGTACATATCGTCACCATCAATGCAAAAGGTATTTCACAAATATGACATTTTACAGTAGATGCAAACAACTTTTTGACAATTGACATAGGAAATACTAACCGAGTTGTTTAAAATATGCAAATAAATCTCGTATTTGCTATTATTAGGTGTAAGTGTGTATCTGAAAGCCAACTGATAAAATATTGAAAAAACAGGTTTTTCCAAAAAATATCAAACATGACCACTTGCATTGCTGAAGGCGGTTTATTGCTCTCGGGAAAGTTGATTTTTGTACATACACTGCCGGAAAAAAGTATTGACACAGACAATTTTTCACAATATATGCAACAGTTTTTGTTTAAATTTTTTATAAAAATATGTTTCATTCTACAACAAAAACACAAAAATAAAATACGTATATAAACTTTCTGAAAAAAAAACTCGGGAAAATTCAATACATTTTCAAGCAAATCTTCCACTTTTTAATAAGATTTTTTTGAATATACAGTTGTGTAGCCCATTAAGTTTTAGTATAAAATATGCAAGTTTGAACTTAGTCAAAAATCGCGTTGAATTTTGAGATTTCTTTTTATTAAAAAAAATTTCCAAAAATAAACAGTAAGCCCTATCTAGTTCAAACTTGTACTTTATTATAACAAAATTTATCGGGCTACAAAACTGCATATTAAAAAATCTAAAAAATTTGATTAAAAATTAGAAGATTTGCATGAAAATTTAATGAATTTCTGAGCTTAGAAATTAAATATCTACGTTTTTTGTTTGTAGTATGAACCATATCTTTATAAAAAATATTTGCGTAAAAAGGCTAAAATAAAAAGTGTTGCAAATATTGTAAGAAATTCACTGTGCCAATACTTTTTCCCGGCAGTGTACATGCTTAGGAAGTAATATGAATTTTCTTTCGTTCAGAGCTCACAGTCCCGTAAGTGAAATTAATTTTCTGTTTTTGTTTTTTTCGAGGAATCTGTTTCAGACTGGAATTAAGAGCTTAATATTCCTAGCCTTTTGGCAACTAACTTCATATGCAAATGAATTATGTACATAATATATGCATATTATGCATGATACTTAAAAGAATCAGCCACAGTTGTAAGGAGATAGAGACAAAGATACACAACACAAGCAATGAGGTAATCAGGTTGATTTTAGAAAAGCTTAATATGGGCTCATTCCATTTATGTCCCAAGAGGAGATCTTCAAAATTTAAATCTGTTTACGTAGGAGGACGAATGGCATAAAAGTAAATATCTTTTCAGACAGTCAGGTTGTATTTAAACCTAAATTTTTTATTTATAACTCCGTTTAGAAAGAATTATCTGAAAGACTTGTTGAAACTTAGTCGGGACAAATGCACGCGTGGCCTGACGCCTGTCATCTTGCATTTGATTTCAATGGCCATTGTCTTCCATGGGGTATTGGTATGGTGGACGACGATTAAGAAGAAAGCCTCCTTTAAAGAATGGAGAGTTTACAGATTTTCATGAGGACTACACTGACAAGGGCAGGTCATGGAGCCCCGAACAAACTCGAAATTTTTTATGTACAGATCGTTGATCCTCTCCTATAACGAAACAACTCAAATCGACATATGCTTACTTTGTTACCAATCCTCAGATATATTTTAAATATTTGCATAAGCCAAATACTATCGATCGGTACGTGATGCTTTTATAGGGAATAAAAAAGATTTTCTTATTGGGCCGTTGTTCGGTAATAACAGTGGACTTCTTTTCCTTTTCTAATAATAGTTACCTATTTCGTATTTTCGTATCACTCTCCTACTAACTAAGTCTCTATAAGGCAGTCATAATTTGAAAGCTTACTAATTTTCCTTAAAAAGGTTACGCAAATGCAATCGCCTTCGATCCCGGCATATATAAATATAAGGTCGTAGAAGACAAAGAAAAAGTTAAAGATAACTTTGGACGAGTAAATTTCTTACAAGAAGAGCATATGGATCACCTAGCAGACACTATCTGCTGTTGATGCACGCATTTAAACTGCCGGCTTCCTCCTTTTCTTATTTGACACTGAAACTTTTTACCATTGTAGGCCGACACTAGAAACTTCATCGATTGCCTCTTTACTATGCAGAGTACCACCAGTTAGTTACTCATACCAAGTAAAGATAGGTTCTTCTAGGCTTCTTCTTTCCATCTCTAGGGCGATCTGGGCGATCTAGGCAATCTAGGGGCGGACAATTTTGCCATTCGAAAAACAGGCTTTAGGCACTACTTATATAAGTACAGATTTTAGCGATGCACTTGAAATTTCGCACCCAATATCGCTTAGTGATTACAGCGCTAAACAAGAACAAGATTTGACAATTTGTACTATGTATGTATGTATATGGCGTTCCATGCTAACAGGTCAATTCTGCATATTACCGAAGATTTTGTAACCGGAAAATTGTATTACCAAAAAAATGTTACCAGTTCTTGTCATCACGATTCTAGATACGTTGGTAATGCACTTAAAATATTCAGCAATTCAGCTATGAAGAATTTTCGAAGCTCTGGCATTGCATATTTCATGGGGCAATATTTTGTTACCTGCTTATGAGATGGTAACAAAATTTGCTGGTTTCAAAGTTTTTATTATCAGCGCAGAATAGTCCTGTAACTGTGAGACACTTTACATAGTTTATCAAGACATTCTGATTCAGCTCGACAATAATTCCTATGCAAGCATCTACCTATGTATGTATGCATATTAGGGTGGTCCAAAAATACACGTGAAAAAGTAAAGTCGGAATTTTTATACTCCCACCCCATAGGATTTTTCTATACCGAAAAAAATATACCCCAATTTTTTATTTTTAAAATCAAAAAATATTTAGAGGTCGCTTAAAGCGCCCAAAGTTTTCCATGTATTTTGTATGGGGGAAAAACAAATTTTCGTAGAAATGGTATAGAATTCCTAAAAATCAATATTTTTCTATCGTAGAACTCTGCTTCTCTGCAGCAGATTCCCAATAATAACACTCAATTGAGCCCTTGATTTTGAAAGTGGTATAAGTAACTTCCCAGCTCTTGAACTTAAATGATCGGTTACTGGTATCTGAACGCGTCGGTTATTCGTTCAACTTCATCAACCATTGGTAGAAGGTTTTGTCATTAGTTTACGACGATAGAACGATTTGCAGATGTATTCGGTTACAAGTAACCGGTCATTTAAGCGCAAGAGCTGGGAAGTGACTTATACCACTTTCAAAATCAAGGGCTCAATGGTTTATTTAATAATTTTTTCATCGCAACTATAATTTATAGGTCCGCCATAAACCCCGAAAAATTCAATGGGGGGCAAATAAAAAATCGCTAGTATTAAAAATGGTTAAATAAAGAATTGGGTATTATTATTGAAAGTCTCCTGAAGTTAACCAGAGTTTTCCGATCGAAAAATATTGATTTTCAAGAATTCTATAACTTTTTTACGAAAAGGTGTTTTTTCCCATATAAAAATAGATGGAAAACTTTGAGCGCTTTGAGCGACCTCTAAATATTTTTTGGTTTCAAAATAAAAAACTAGGGGTATACTTTTTTCGATATTACAATTCGCATTACAATTCCGACTTTACTGTTTTTGGACCACCCTAATGCATATCCTTATACGCATACATTAGCGTACATAGCAATAAAGGTTCCATCTACTTTNCTAGGGGTATACTTTTTTCGATATTACAATTCGCATTACAATTCCGACTTTACTGTTTTTGGACCACCCTAATGCATATCCTTATACGCATACATTAGCGTACATAGCAATAAAGGTTCCATCTACTTTTCCTTCATTTCATCCAAATATCAAAGTGGTTTACAAATAACAGAAATCAAAATTGGCGTTTCTTTTTATACGCGCTAATGGGCATAACAAATCCATGCTTTGATGAAGGTCTGTTGGTGTGTGTGAGGCAAGCCTAAAAATTTAGTAAAATCAATGTTGACATTTTGAGTGGACAACTGTTTAAGCATGAAAAAGGTTTAACAAAAGGCAAGCAATTTCACTAGAAACTACCGACATCGATTCGCTGTCTGCAGTAGTTGCAACTTTGACAGCTACGCCGCCATTTCTAAAAATTGACTTAGACGAAGTTCCGAATTTTTTTTTTGTCTATTTTGAACACGGGAGGGTGTACATATGTATTCGTTATTTGCGCTTTTTCACTTTGTTTTCATTTGCTTACGCTCATCCACCTGTTCACAGCCAATCAATCTGCATATTCCTTCTTTGGATTCCAATCATTCAGTTGTCACTTTTTGGACAGAAAAAACTTTTAAGTATTTATTGTGTACTTATATAGTTTGGTTGGTACATATGTATGTATGTATGTATGTATGTATATACTAAAAACTATAGTGCTTTATTTATTTACTCATCATACCTTGTTGGCAACAAAATTTTACGTTTAAAATAAAAGTCCAGGTAAGTTTGTTCTACGTGTGCGAGTATGTATGGAAATCACCCTACAAAAATTGTGCGACTAAGTTAAAAAGAGTATTCCGGGATTAGTCCACATGCACTACAATTGGACATTAACTAGTCGCAACTAATCTCATACGGGTATAAACATCGGCACACAAAAAATCAGTGGTGTGTGCTTTTAACCAGACCCACCTACCGAAATGTATTTCGACACACTGATTCCGAATCTGAGGTCCGTTTGACTCGCATACCACCTAAATCGAGCTAATTGGCAAAATCAGATAGGTCCAATTTTCGAATCAATAGGAGTCTTCGTAAGATATGCCCGAACAGTTCATTCCATATAAAGCGATCAAAAGTGGTATTGATTGATGCCCCGGAGTCGTACCGGATTGGCAAAAACTTTTTGTAGGGCAATGCATTTTGTTAAGATTTTTGTGTAGTTTTAAACACATTGCATCTTTCTAACTAACTTGCAAATTGCAACCAATGAAATAATGTTTGAAGAGTTGAACTTTAATTTAAACACTGTGTAACGAAAGTACATAAATTTTCCATAGAATCCAACGTAAAAATCGTTCATGTAGAAACAAAAACATCGCTTTCACAG
>NW_016166775.1:0-23242 GCF_001687245.7 Rhagoletis zephyria | reverse complement strand
TTTTTAAAAAAAAAGTTATCAAGCTCTTAAAAAATCACCCGTTAATTTCCTTACTACAAAAATTGTGTTTTCCAATTATTTTCTCTGTAGAGATTTGGAGAGAAATTTTTTTATGCGCTTAAATTTGACATTTATGTACACACAATTTCATAAAATCAGGTTTATTTAACTATATACAAATTTTTAGTTATCACTTAGCAAACAAAATTCAACTAAAAAAAAAATTAATTTCGTTTAGAATGTTGATGTTAAAGTGTTTTGCATAAAATAAATTGAATCAAAATGAACAAATTCGCCTAACCGAAAATAACACACATAAATGCAGCAAGCAGCATGTAGCATGCAACAACAGGCAACAAAAACAACAAAATACGGCTGTAAAGTGAAAAGGACTTACCGTAACTAAATAGATTGCCTAAAATTGTTTTAAAAATTATTATATATAAATATTGCACCACTTCCTGGAAAGCATTGTAATTATATTAAAAAGAAACTCGTTAAAATCTGAAAATTCAGAACAGCAAAAAAATAATTGAATGGTGATTTATTTATACATACATATATATATATAAATAATGGTTACACAAACATTTTCAAAAACTAATAAATATTTTACGATAATACTCGTACTACAATATTGTTGCGACCATTTAGGAAATATTAGAAGTTACTGCATTGTGCTGTAATAATATGCACTATATATTTATGTACATAAAATATATATTCTGTTAAAAAAGAAAATCTTTGATCACTTAGCTTAATTTCTGTTCTGGCCCTGCAGTACAGCGCTGCTCTTAAAAAGTTAATTTGCCAGTCACAAACACCTCTTCTTGGCACATCCTCTTAGACATTTCCAAAAAAACGATACCTTACCTGCTTGCCTATTCGAGAATGGCATTACCACTGAATTGTAAGGGCATACTAGAAAATAAAGTGGCAATAAAATTATTTCAATTACGGCGCTTTTGAACAAAGAACGCGCTTGACGAAAAACAACCCATCCCACAATAAGTGGACGGGATTCATGTCTCTCCGTACGACCAAGACGAGATGAGAATAAGATTAATACGGTAATAACAACACAGCTCCTGGCGTAGACGGAATTCAAGCTGAGCTGTTCAGAGCTGACAGGGTGCATGTACCAGTTTTTAAGCAGAACTATGTCTGGTGACTGCATAACCATGGTTGGAGTCTTATTGAGCTATGCAAAATTTCCGCCGCATAAGATTTATTAGCATTGAATACAAGGTTTAATTGTAGACACTACGTGAAAGTGTTTCAAATGATTGTGAGTAGTGATTATAACATGGTACGCTCACTTTTGATCAGACTTTCATAGCTCTTGAAATCCTCAATTACAGAGCCTCTCTAGGCAGCACGAAGAAAAATCTCTACGAAGCCCTGCCTATGTTTCGAATACTTGCAATACTTATACGGTTAAGAGTAAAGTTGAACACAACTTATAGCTAAGTCCATATATAGAGGAGGAACATCGCCTCACAACAAAAGCCAAGAGGGGCAATCCTCCACTACACTTCAACGTCTGGCCTCTGTATACTTAACCGAAGCGATGCGCATATGTCCGACGACGGCACTAGAGGTGATTCTAGACCTCACGCCACTGCATATTAACATAGAACTAGCAGCCAAATGTACTCTCTGGAACTTTGCTAGAGATGGCTTCGGCAGAGAATTCAGGAATATGGAGAAGCTTGGAACCCAGACAACAGCCTTTTCCTCCAGAGATGATATGAGGTAAGGTAGTCGCTTTCAAAATGAAATCTTTAATAGAGCTCGGCACCAAAGAATGCTGGAGTAACTCCTATGGAGAGACATATATATACATGCAATAACTATGCAGTAACTAGTACACAGATAGCTTATAAGCCCTAGAAGACATTGCGGCAGAATGTCCTCTGAATGAGACAGCCCGTGTCTATGGGGAAGTTACCAAACGTTGTTTAAGCGGAGGCCTTCGCCATAAATCTGTATGCAGAGATTTTCCCAATCTTAGCGACAGCCAGGCGGTTAAGCCAGCCCTAACTGAATAGAATAACCTTGAGCTACTTTGAGTACCAAGGATTCGAGCAAAATGAGGTAGCGGACAGCTTACTTGGGAAAGTACCAGCCTCAACTAAACATAGGGCATGTTCTTGCGGTTAGCGGCCCCAAAACTATCAGAGAAGAGCTCAGTAAAGGTACAATATAGAATTTTACTGCTGTTGCAAGTGGTTGTAGTATTTGCTAAGAGAATTCTACTACGCTAATATAACCGGCTTCAACTTTTCATTGCTTAGTTTTAGGCACATGCACTACCGTAGTGTATTAATGAAAAGCGGCGGAGGTTTAAAAATTCTTACATTATTTTCAGTTGGATTTTTTAATTAGCGGTTATAGCAACACTGCTCGTTGATATAGTTTGGGACTTTTTAGTGACTACTTCGAAAGGTTTTCAGAAACATTTCGAAACTAGTTCGGTGTCAGTTCGGGACTAGTTTAGGACTTTTTTGGGATCATTTCGGCACTAGCTCGGAACCACATCGGGCCCAGTTCCTTACTTTTTCGGGTCTGGTTAGGGACTATTTTGGAACTAGTTCGGGCCCAGTTCGGCACTATTTTGAGACTTTTTGGGACTAACTTGAGCTCATGTCGGGACTAGTTAAAGAGTTTTTCGGAACCAGTTCGGGTCTACTTCGAGGCAAAGATGTTTACACATCAAATTTCATTAGTACCAGGTACTCACGCCTTTGGCCCACATGAAAAGTGTAATATAAGGAGAAAAGAAATAAACTGATGAGGTGTATACTTACGCCCATGCTACAAACTCTCACCTAAATAGTTTCGTAATTAAAAACGAAATTAAAAAAAAAAAATGTCTGCACATCGATGCTGTTGACCCGCATTTATACATACATTCATAATCCCTCAGAAAATACACTGTGGCCGATTAAGAATAATCAAAAGCATATTCAATATTAACAAAAAGCACAGAAGATTTAAAAACCCGCGAACACAAAACTGTCGCATGCTAATTGACCATCGAAAGCATTAAATATGAATCACGGATTTGCAAACCAGAACAGCTTTAGTGATTTGCATCTCTTTGTACATATATACTCGTATTTTATGAAGACAAAAAATCAAATGACGTTAATCAAGAAATGACTTGGCAAACAAAAACTCAATCGGTTAGTAAGATTTTTTTTTCCAAATACCCGGAATAATTTATGCAAAACTGCATAAAGCGATTAAAAGCTGAAATAAAAAGGAATAGAATATCTGCTTTTTTAATTAAGTAAGTATTATTTATTTAAAGCTTATAGAAAAAATAATTTTAAAAATAATTTCGAGGAAAGTTGTACTGTGCAACTACCTTGTTAATATCAGATAAAAATTTTACGCTACCGATACTACAATTTTTCGCAAAAAAATGTTAGCAAAATCCAATAAAAAATTATTTTTATTTTTTAAATTCGTTATTCAACACACTAAAAATTTTCACACAAAAAAGTTTGCAAAATCTTATAAAAAATTATTTTCTTTTTTTTTAATTCGTTATTCAGGACACTAAAAAATTTCAGACAAAAAAGTTTGCAAAATCCTATAAAAAATTATTTTCTTTTAATTCGTTATTCAGGACACTAAAAATTTTCACAAAAAAAAATTTGCAAAATCCTTTAAAAATTATTTTCTGTTTTTTTTTTTTTAATTCGTTATTCAAGCATCTCCCCAAGCAGCAAACGTGCCTGTCTATGTACACACTGCCTTCTTGTCAATTCAAAACTCATCCAACTTTCGACTTCGACTACTTTGCTATTTGGCTCGCTATAAATAAAATCCAGTAGGGAAATTCCTTGCAGAAAATTGATTCAGCACAAATTGATAACGTGCGGCACTTGTTGTTCTATGAATACATATGTATGTTTGTATGTATGTATGTGGTTATGTGAATGCAGTTGTTGTTTTTGTTTGCATTGCGATTGTTGCTGCATAGCTCGCAAGCAACACTTGCTCGCAGGCGTAAAACATTGCCGCTGCATTGCAATTCGTAGACGACAGTGATTGTGCTTTGTAAGGTTCACTGCGCACTGGGTATGCATAGGAAAATTGCATTACCTCGGCGTGAATGCAGGCAGCAGCATGCAACAACAAAAGTAGGTACAAGAATCTCAAGGGAAATATTGTATGACTACGTAAATGCAACGAACGTTTGGTAGAACAGTAGCAGAGCGTAAAATCTTCGAAGACCCTATACTTAACTGACCTTCGGCCTCTCCTCCCTGCAAACGCCATCTCAATGGACGCAGTCGCTGAATTGGCATGCAAGCCGACCGATTGCTGATTGCTTATGCTTCAACTGACCCATCACTCAGCGATGCTGCTGTGTGCTAAAAATATTTACGTTCGTAGGTATGCATGTGCAAGTAGTAAATAAATAAACTCTGTAATATCAATGCCCTCTTCCAAACTTTTGGTTGCAAATAAACAATTTCCATTTCAACCGCTGCCTTCAGTTCAGCCTCGCTTTGTTCATTTCAGTAAGCAGCATGTAATCGCAAGTTGTTCTTGTGCGATAGAAAATGAAATTGTTTTTTGATGTACTCGTAATTTTTTTTTCCTCAGAATCTCTGGAGAATTTCGTATATCTGCGGCCTGCAAATAGCTGCGGGCGGCGCGCCATGTACGGGTACGACAGCTAAAATTACTTGTTGCAAGTATGCCACAAAGTAGTGCAGAATGGAAAATCTAGATTAGAATATTAACACAGAAAATGTACTCTAGAGAGAGAAGGGCACGAGTATCAGGTACTTATGAAATTTGATGTGTAAACATATGTGGCCCGAGCTAGTCCTGAACTAGGCCCGAAATGGCCCCGAGAAAGTCCAGGCCTAGTCTCGAACTGGCCCAAAATGGTCGCAAACAGTCCTGAACTTGTCCTGGACTAGGCCCGAAATTATCCCAAAAAAGTCACAAACTAGCCCCGAAAGAGTCCCGAAATTATCCAGAATTAGTCCCAGAATTAGTGGTCTACAAAAATTCCTGAACCTGTCATAGACTAGGCGCGAAATAATCCCGAAAAAGCGTCAAACTAGCCCTGAAACAGTTCCTAACTAGATTCAAAATAGCCCCGAGAAAGTCTTAAACTAGTCACGAAATTATTCCGAAACGGTCCGGAAAAGTCCCGCACTATTATACACATATATCAACGAGCAGTATTGCTAGAACAATTGATTAGAATTGTTTACATTTGTACTACTTTCGACTTCGTCTTGGTTTGCCCGTCACGGTTTACGAAAATTTTGCCCATACCGGGAGCTCAGCTGTTTACACGTCAGCATTAGGATTGGTTGGGCAGCTTTCCCTTGTGGGACTTATTTAGACCCAGTGTTCTTTGTGATACCGCTATAGCTATCCTTCTAAACACCACTTAGTACTCAGCAAAAAATGACGAGATATATTAATATTATTGTTTCATTCAAATTTTCGTAGTACTTCTTTTTTCAAAAATAAAACTATTTTCAACATCACTAAAAAAAAATTTCTCGAATTAGAATTTTAACTTTATGTACATAAGCTTTTAAAATTTTAACCGTTAATAAATAACCACTTTGAAATACTAAACAGTTTTTTTCGAAATGTTATGAATTATTATAACTTTATTTAAAATTGCGACTTTTTGTAAGAAAAAGGCCATTTAGTTGAAGTTTGTTAGTAAGAAATAACAAGAGAAGCAAAATTGAATGCACTTTTCAAGCAAGCAAATAACTAAAAGCATGTTCACATTTTCGTAATTTACAGCTCATTCGTAATTTATAAGAAAACCAGCTGAAATCAAGTAATTTCGTCTTGTAAAATCCGTCAATAAATTAAGTGGAAATGAGATAATCTATACTAATTTATATTTTGAAAACCGTTTTTTTTTTGTGTTCGCAAAGCTCGAGAACGGCTGAACAGATTTTTGTGAAATTTCGGACACCAGCCGCACATATCCCAAGGAGGGTTTTGGGATAAAAACAATTTCGATATATAGAGGAGGCGTGGCACCTCCCATACAAACCGAATATTTTATACTGCATATCTCTGGAAGTGTTCATGGTACAGTACTGGAACTTCTTATGGATATATGTATGTATATGAAATCAAGCCCATACTCATGGAGAAAAATGGGGCTATTTGAAAAGGAGGAGTAGGGCCTACAAATGAACCGACTTTAAGCTATCTTTGAATGTATTTATAATTCTTCTGTAGGTGTGTTTGTGAGTGAAATCCTCCTAAATGGGTGTTCAGATTTTAACGAAATTTTTTTGGTCTATTTAAGTGGGTCTCTGAATGGTTTAGATTCACAATTTAACGCACCAGTTACCGCTTTTTATGAAATGCTGCACATTTGGAGAATTTCAAGAACTTCTTCACAGACATAACATTTTCGTTGGGTTATTTAAAGCGGCAAATGATCACCAAACCATAATCTCAGCAGATGAATGTGCCAGTGACAATCGTAAACGAGAATTGTTGGTGAAAATGTTGGACCAGAAAGTTTCAATAAAAAATATTATTTTGGGCGGGACGAAGTTCGCCGCGGCTGCTAGATTATTACAAACCAAAAACCAAATAACGAAAAAAACACGTGTAATTTGATTTAGCTACCATTTTTTTTTAATCAAGTACAAACCACACACTCCTACGTACACATGCTAATGAAATGTGTATAGATATCATGAAAACAAATCTGAACACACTTGATTTATGTGAAGTAATTTGATCGAAACAAAGTAATTTATGCTCTAATATGAACATAGTTTAAGTAGCGCAGTTAATATGTGTATGTTTGCCATATAGGTCGTGAAAGGGTTTAACAAAATTTTCGTTGTGAATGGGTTAATTTGCGAAAGTTAGTCTCTTTAAGGTTTTTGGCTCAAATAGTATTATTTTGTAGCGCTCTTCAATTTCGCGTGGAAAAAATGATTATTTGATCTAGTGTGCAATGTAATTACCCTAATATGAGTATCCAGTATGCGTCCAGTAACTATAGTAAGAACGATGAGAGGATTGTAGACCGAAAATTGCTGTCTATGGCGTGAATTATTTTTAAACAACTCTAATTGAATTATTGGTCAGTACTGATTGAATTATTGGCCGTCTACGATTGGTCGGCACTTAGTGAATTATTGGTCAGTTCTCTGTGATTTACATACTAAATAGTCATTTCTGACACAGTTAGTAGTCAGTGTTGACTATATTATTAGAAAGATATAACTGAATATCGGTTAGTGGCCAGTTATCGCTGAATTACAGTAACAATTATGATAAATTTACTTATGCTATGTTTAAAGTTATGGAACAATAAAAAGTTCATAAGAATAATCTTGCAACGCCAGCGATTTTATGAATCTTGTAATCTAGCGTGAAATCAAGCAAGCATGGGAACCACTAAAGCAAAAGTAAAATTGATTTTCGAATTACAATATTTTTTATTTGCCAGTAGTTGGCAATTCCTTTTGAGCTACGCTGTTTGCGGTCGCATTTGCAGATAAACAAAAATAAATTGTATGTAAGTGTATGCACGTCTTGATTCCCAGGCAGTGGCATGCAGAAACTATGGGAATTGCAAACGTGTCACAAAGCAAACGAACCGCACATAGCCAGAAAGCAATAAGAGGCAACCACAAGTAAATAATGTGGACTAGGGAAGCTAATAAAAGGAGCTGGTGTATAGAAAAAAAACATCAGTAGAAACATTATTGGAAAATTAAAAGGGGCAGGGAAAGAAATTTGAAATTTTATTGAAATGGTGTATGATGTGTGTGTGTGTGTGTGTGTTTATTATGTGGTTTATGGGAAAGAAAATGACACATCAAGAATTAACCACAACACATCCTTTTGACGCGGTTGCTATAAACGCAGAGAGCGAAAGCGAAAGAACAAAACCAGCCCTCGATTATAGCCATCAGCAACGTCATCATCAGCATCATCAGCATCATCCACAGATTGAGCACACGCCTGCGGTTCGAATTAGCTAACGTGCATATGTCAAAAGTCAAATTCCAACCAACGCTAGTACAAATGCTAAATGCAATAAAATGCACAGCAACAGCGCGCTCAGCTCGAGGGACGTGTGAGCGTAAGCGGTGGCAGTGACATAATTGGCCGTAGCGCCGAGAGCAACAAAGGGCACAAAATGCGCGTTGGAATTTTATAATCAGCAATGGCTCTGGCGGTGAGCAACAAAGCATTTGCAGCATTTTCGCACCAAGGCGAAAATTGTAGTGTGTGCAGGGTTTTCGCATGCTTTTCGCTCTTATTTTCCGCTGTTTGCTGCATCTTTTATTTAATTTTTATTTATCTTAATTTTTTATTTTGCTTTTAATTCATTTTGTCTTCTCTGTTTTGTATGGTGTAGTACCACAAAAAACGCATTTGTGCAATTGAAATGCTATTATTTCGTTGCAACAGTTACAAACCAAAAAAAAAAAAAATGCAAAAATACACAAAATGTTGTTACAATGCCGGCACGGCAATGCAATCAAATCATCAAAAGCCAGCAACAGCATTTGGCAATGGAAAATCCACAAAAAAAACATTGTCAATGATGCCGCACACACTCACACACACACACACAGATATACAATGAGTGTCATGTGCTGCCCTTAGCAGCCACTATTGTCTCATCATTTGCCGCATTTAGCATTCAAATTACTTTAATAACATCATTTTGGGTGAATGGTTTTTGTCGCTGACGTTGATGCTTTTGCTGTTGCTGTTGCAGGCTAACTCTCGCATGTGGCGCATCCGCACGCTGACATTTCACAGCCACTTTGTAACATTGCGCGGCAACGAACGGCGTCAGCTGTTCAACAAAGTCTTTATTTTAAGCAATTCAATTAACGCTTTGCCAGTGTGTGAATTTGTGTGTGCATGTGTGTTGTGAATTCCCTTAACGCAGTTACAGATGAATCCGACTCCTCATTTTAAAAAGGCTTAAGCCCATATATAACTACAATATTTGAAAAATATATATATATATAGGCGCACCTAAATTCCCCAGTGCAACAGTTTGCAATTGAATGGCATACAATCTACATCGATTTTGTTGAAGGTCTTCATGAATGATATCTATGGCAGAAATAGGCATAATTAGTTTCTCCTTCAGCTAAAAACCGAACTGCCTAGGCCTTTTGTGGCAATTATCACCTCTCTAAGTACGAATAAGATATAGAATTTGACCTGCCTACCTGCGGTCATCAGGCGACGGCTCTAAGATTTCCTAAGGATAAAAATATTCTTCCATCTTCCAGATTTTGTTAAAGTTTTTAATGGCAAAAAGTGTGGTACTCTTGAAATGGCCGTGTCGTTTTTAGTACGACGTTCTCACATTCGTAATGCGATTTCTAATTACCCTTCAAATTATTTAATTCGCCACTCCAAATTTTTTATAGCGAATTACCTAATTTTGTATGTAATAGAGATCCAATTACCATACGAATTACAAAAATGGCCCATGCGCTCGACTACCAGCCAGAAAGGTTTTAAAGCTATGCGTGTTGACTAAAACCCATCTGTCCAAGAGCAGTACACAGGTTGCCGCGGTAACCTACATATACGATTTCTGCCAGCAGAAACTACCCCAAGAGTACGCTGTGTAGCCAACTTATCAGCCCTCTGTGCTTTGGAACCTAACCTAACCTGACCAGGAAGTAATAAGAAGTGACCGGGCGAGGGGTCAAGCATTTTATAACCAGATCGTATATATTTATTGTACTAATCGGTCTTACATTAGTACAAAGCCAGTCGACTGCCTCCTTTACAGCGTTCACCTTTGCATGAAACACGCTGCGAACATTTGTAAGCCTAAACTTAAGATTAATGCAGTGTTCCTACCAGAAAATCTAACCTCCAACTCTTGGAACCAGTTTCGACCTGTCAGTGGATATCTTTACTGTACCCCTGTTCCACAGACAGTCAATCTCCCGCTCATCCCTTTGGAAGATCTGTGTAGATAAGTATCCAATCGGAGCTAGATTCGGTACCCACCGATACGTTTCTTAAGGTGTGAAGTGGAAATTTCGAGCAGAGTTTACTGCGGAAACCTTAACCGCAATGCCTATGGACATCACACATAAGCGCTACTAGTAGAAGTGATACACAGCACCTCATTAATTCTAATTAATGGCGATCGTTCTCACTGGCCATTACATCCCTACTAATGAAGATTTTTCAGCGAAAGCAGGAATGAGTAATTGTCGTTTCATATATATAGATGGTAGATAACCTTTGGAGATGGGCCGAATCTTTTTCCTATGGCGCTTTTACTTCAGTATGTGCCTACTGATGCCTATTTAGATTCATTTTCAAATATTTGACTTCCAAATACTTAGCTCTGTCAGAGGGCACAAGAGGAACGTCAGCGATCAATGGAATCCAGGTATTAGGCAATTTATATTTCCTAGTTAACAAGACGAGCTCCGTACTTCTAAGTTTAATAGCGGCAAAATGGCCAAGCTTAGGTACGCCAGCAAAAGATAATGCAGTTTTCAGAAAGGTTTCCCTGGCGAAAAGTGTCACGTTGTTAGCAAAGGCGAAAACTCGGTAGCCTCTCATTTTCACTACTACAGAGGAGGCCTTCTTGGAGTCCCGTTGGTCACTGTATGCTGGGTGCAGGCACTGCTCCGATACGACAATCATATACACTTTTCTATACCCATTATCGCAGGATTATATCCACTGTAGCCCGTGGCGCAGGAGATCTTCCAAAATGAGAATCGCACGGCGGGATCAGCCGCACGCATCGGGTACAACACTTAAAATTGCAGCGAAAGTACAAAACGTAGAACAGTGGCAGACTCGATTAATCGGAAAATCAATTGCGTAAAAGGTATCAATAAGACAATCTGAGTGTAGCACGCATACATTCATTTGTGCATATATTTTGATTTTTGAAGTTTTCCTTTTTCTGATTTTCTTTTTTTTGTATTTTGTGGTTGAAATATTTATGCGCGACGATTGAATTCGCGGCTTTGCACCATATGGTGCACAACGAGTAGACCTTTAGAGTTGCAATAAAATAGCCTGTCAACAATAACAGAGTCNAGTGTAGCACGCATACATTCATTTGTGCATATATGTATATATTTTAATTTTTTAAGTTTTCCTTTTTCTGATTTTTTTTTTTTTGTATTTTGTGGTAGAAATATTTATGCACGACGATTGAATTCGCGGCTTTGCGCCATATGGTGCCCAACGAGTAGACAATCACCCACGCGAGTCCTGACAGCGAGCGCACAGTGCAACAATTACTATGCAAAAATATATATAAATATGTATGTATGTAAATATATATCAATGTAGTGCATATTGTGACAGCCGGACTCAGCATTTTCAGTGTATTTTTGTTTTATTTTTATTTTTTGCATTCATTGTTATATCCAATAATGCCTGCAATGCTTCGTTGACATTTGTTTTGTTGCACAAACTTGTTGCTTTGTGGCATCAGCTTTGGAAAACCAGCGATTCAAATGCGTCATCACAACTAGCAACAAGTTTGGCAACGCTCTGATAAGCTTCCGGACAATGCACTCTTACTTAGATAGGGTTTTTAGTTGGCAGCAGGAGTTGTGATTGGGCCTGTGGGAGATTAGGATGTTGGTTACTCGAATGCTGTGGTTACAATCTCCACTCTTAATATATACACCTACTTAGAACCTAACTTCGGAAAATACAAATACATACAAAAATGTTAGTACGATAACGATGNTATATCCAATAATGCCTGCAATGCTTCGTTGACATTTGTTTTGTTGCACATATGTACTTGTTGCTTTGTGGCATCAGCTTTGGAAAACCAGCGATTCAAATGCGTCATCACAACTAGCAACAAGTTTGGCAACACTCTGATAAGCTTCCGGACAATGCACTCTTACTTAGATAGGGTTTTTAGTTGGCAGCAGGAGTTGTGATTGGGCCTGTGGGAGATTAAGATGTTGGTTACTCGAATGCTGTGGTTACAATCTCCACTCTTAATATATGCACCTACTTAGAACCTAGCTTCGGAAAATACAAATACATACAAAAATGTTAGTACGATAACGATAAAAAAAATTAAGAACATAATTTTGACGTAGAATACGTCTTATGTTTCGATATGGAAGCTATGCTCAAATGTTTTAGTTGTAATTTTTAGAGCTTTACGAGAACGCTTATTGCACGAGAACTAATGAAGCGATTTGAAAGAAGAGTGTGGCGTTTCAAAGATATAATTACAAACCTATCGACAGATTAATTTTTGTAAGTAACCAATACTGTTTTTGTCGTAGAAACAACGGTAAATATTGGCTTATTTTGGGGTAAATTTTGAGCCTTTAAAGTGCTCTAGCAACTTACGATTTGCAGATATAACTTTCATTTTCGGGATATACATATATATGTAGGTTCCTTAGAGCAATAGAAATATTATCGTGTGCAAATTTTATATAAGATTTTTGTTTCGATATTTTTATCGATTTTGTTATCGATGTTTTTATCGATTTTGCTATCGATTTTGCTATCGATATTATTACCGCTTTTGTTATAGATATTTTTTTCTTAGTGTGTGTTTTCGTTTTTGACTTGGTTATGCTCTTAACCATACCACGTATTGTACGTTTGAAATTATCGGCTGTGTCTCCGATACAGCCTGCAGACCAAGACGAAGGCGCTGGACTGTTCCTTTTTAAGCTGTTTTGAAGTCTATTCACAAAATTTTTCTAGCATGTCAAGTTTTTCATAAAAGAACTGTTGAACTGTCGAAACATGGCAAAAATGGAAAAAATAGAATTTGGACGTAGTTTTTCCGAAGAAAAATTCACGTAAATATTAACGAAAATCCAATTCGATCGATGGATTCTATGTCATGCAGATGGATTGCATAGAAAGGGATGAAAAATTGAAAATAAACTTTAGTTANGTTTTCGTTTTTGACTTGGTTATGCTCTTAACCATACCACGTATTGTACGTTTGAAATTATNCATATATATGTAGGTTCCTTAGAGCAATAGAAATATTATCGTGTGCAAATATTATATAAGATTTTTGTATCGATATTTTTATCGATTTTGCTATCGATGTTTTTATCGATTTTGTTATCAATTTTGCTATCGATATTATTACCGCTTATGANATATTTTTATCGATTTTGTTATCGATGTTTTTATCGATTTTGCTATCGATTTTGCTGTCGATATTATTACCGCTTTTGTTATAGATATTTTTTTCTTAGTGTGTGTTTTCGTTTTTGACTTGGTTATGCTCTTAACCATACCACGTATTGTACGTTTGAAATTATCGGCTGTGTCTCCGATACAGCCTGCAGACCAAGACGAAGGCGCTGGACTGTTCCTTTTTAAGCTGTTTTGAAGTCTATTCACAAAATTTTTCTAGCATGTCAAGTTTTTCATAAAAGAACTGTTGAACTGTCGAAACATGGCAAAAATGGAAAAAATAGAATTTGGACGTAGTTTTTCCGAAGAAAAAATCACGTAAATATCAACGAAAATCCAATTCGATCGATGGATTCTATGTCATGCAGATGGATTGCATAGAAAGGTATGAAAAATTGAAAATAAACTTTAGTTAAAAAAACACTAGCGAAGAACATGGCGAACGATTCCACCAGGACATAGAAGAAGTGGTATGATAGAAAATCAAATCTCCACATGCTTGTTGACTATTGTTGGACCTTGAAAAACGATCCATAAAAAAAGATTTTTGAAGATTTCATTCCATAACGCGGAAAGTGCTAAAAGACAAACGACTGGCTACTGATGAATCTGGGATATTGATTTTGGAATGTGGATTGGTTAGGTGACAAATCCCGATGCAGAAATCCTTTAGGTCATGCATAACTATTTCAATATTTAAACCTAATCCGACGAACTTATAACCTCCTCATTTTTTTTAAGTCGGTTAATTAATTGGTTTCACAACTGTGGCATGAGGTTCAGCTTTACATTCAACTAAAATCCGTTAGAAAAAAAATCAAACAATAAGATTTATAAACCAAAATGTCAATGGTTGCCTATAAGCAACATCGGTCATCAAAGGATTAAGGATTATCACACACGTTTCGCAGTTGTAAAGTTTTGCCTAACAACCATTTGAATTTGAAGGCTAATACTACGCAACCAAAGCTTTTAACAAATATCTAAACTACCCACAAAGCGTGAAAATCACTATTGGCCGTGGAGAAACCATTGTATTTACATTTATTTTTAATTGTATTTTGTGGCCAGAAAAATATCCTAACTGAATTTTAAAAATCTACATACAACATTTTTACAAGAGATTAGGCAATTGTTAATTCAGTCGCTTTTATCGCCGCAAATATTTATTCACTTTTGATGTTTTAAAAATTAAAACTCAGCGATGCTTTGTCTAAAAATGGCTGTAAATATCTGCATTTTGTGGTATCGAACTGAGTTAGTGTGGTTGGTTTTATGCTGATTCCGCTCGTTGTGCTGAAAGCGATTTTTATTGATTTAAAAAAATAAAATAAATTATGAATAAAATAGAAACATACAAAAAACTCTTTGCAAACATAACTACATACATACATACATAAAGCATGAATCTAATAATGTGGCATAAAAGAAAATAAATAACCGAGTTTTTACTTAGTTAAATAACTCTTTTAAAATTTTTCTTAAAGCTCAACATACGTATCGTTACTTGAAATGCAAAAAGCCGTAACTAACAAAAATTTTAAATTCTTTTTTTAGGTTCTTAATTATCATGCATTTCATCGAAATAAAAGTTTTGTTATTTACGGTTTTTTTTTTTGCATTTCAGGTGACTCTAAATTGGGCTAACACTGCCTTGTAACTTTTATCGCCAAAGATCTATCATAGCTTGAAGTGCATGTCAATTTACATTAAAAACAAGTAAATTAATTCGGTTTTTCCTGCATATTTTGAAAGTAGTGTTTTAAAAGTGTTACAATAATGGCAAAATGTGATGGAAATAAACGCAATCATTATCAAAAAAAAAAAACAAGAAACCAACTGAAGCCAGACAATAATTAGTGGAAGTTTAAGGTGAAAATGTGATTAAAAAGGGGCAATGTCAAAAGTGTTTTAGCTGTGTCGGTAATACAAATTCATGTATACTTATTTAGGCGGCTACTAACACCAAGCGCCTAAATGCACGCTATTCACTGCTGCATGTGCAAAAATTTGCTGCACTTCTCAATTGCCATATAATAAAACTTTCTTAAGTTATAATTTGATGGCACTTCAAAGTATGCTCGGCCTAGTTCGATGCATCCTTCGGACAATGCTTCCGGTGTTAATGGCGAACTCTGCATGACTTACAATCACGGTGGTAAATGATGACTTCCATAGGCCAAAGTGCCTCCTCGCTTTTCCTTTGTTCTAATAAATATTTTGTTTTACAATAAATAAATACAAACATCGTGGTCTACCTTCTCATTTAATTATTCAATCCTCCTTGTTCTGATAGACTCTCGGAAGGGGATGGTTTTTCACCACGATAAAGCCAGGCCACATGTCCGATTTGTGACTCGCCAAAAATTACTCGACATTAAATGTAATGTTTTGTCCAATCCACCTTATAGCACGGACCTAACGCCCTGGGATTAAAATATGTTTCGCTCTCTGCAAAATTTATTGAATAAAAAACCAATAACAAAGCGTCTTATCAAACAGCACATCGATTGCATCTTTGCAGGAGTCTCCTACCTGTGCAGAATAATGAAACTACTACACAGATTGATTAATTTTGATGGCTATCATCGATCGTATAGCTGCCGTAGCTTATTTTCTAGAAGTGTCTTCGGTTTAAGATGTTGAGGAATTCCCCTATTTAAAACAAGTTAAAAACCAATTGCGCATACAAGAATACTAGTATATAGGGCTATATTGGCTACATTGTATATGTTTTTATACCATTGAGGACTAACGTTAAGCACACGTACTTATAAACATACATATGTATATATGTATGTATGAACCCTTGCACTTGCGTACTTTCATAAGTTTAGTTGAAGGCCACATCACGCGCTTTGACAATGATTTGAACTGACATTAATGGCATATAAAACACACCATCAGCGTCCTTAATAGCTGCGTGTCCTTGCAATGAAAAAAGGAACGGCTTAGATATTAGAGAAGAAATACATAGGAGGTCGATAATATGAAAAGAAATACCGGTTTAATAGCATACACTGAGAAAAAAAAAATAAAGCATATCGTGTTTGTTTCAAATTAAAAGACATACAATTTAGCGCCAAGCAATATTTTGTTTACTTTCAACAGTTTTTGGTCTGGAAAATTTATACTTTTGAGAATCAAAAATTTTATGTCGCATCAGGCGGCACTAAAGAAAAAGCGACATGATTTTCTCAAACAGAGTGTTTTTCGGTTTAGTGATTGAAATTTTTGAACAAAAAAAGTAAGTTTTCAAATTTTAAGATTGAACCAAATTTAATTTGAAATTTGTTAGAAAAAAAATAGAGTTTTATGAAAAAATGGAAAACGAAATCATGTTACTTTTTCCTTAGTGTACGATAGTATAACCGTACATACACATGCCCGCACATATTTACGAACACTAAGCTCTCTTGAAAGTGTGCTTGCATGAGTGTTAAAACGTCTGCTACAATAAATTCACTATAACTGACAAATACTTATATATTTTATGTTTAAGAATAATTGATGACGTTTACGAATATGGCCATATGTGCAGTTAAGGGTAGCAAATAGATAGTGGATAATACATATGTAGAGAATTTATCTGATAAATGAAGAAAGCTACGCAAAAGAAGAAAAGGTGAGTTAAGGAGTTGAGTCGTAACAAAAAAAAAAAAAGACTATTGATACAAGAAGCCGAAAACTAGTAGCGTTATAAAAATAATCAGGTGTAAATTTCTTGCATATGTCATTATGATGATATTAGCCATCTTGGCAAAGTATGAAAAACATTTGAAGGAAAGAATAAAAAATTCAACAGCAAAAGTCACAATGTAAGGACTTCCAGAGGTCCTCGTTTGTCAGGATTTGTGCTGGTTTAAGATAAATTGTTCTTGTTTTTTAATGAAGTTCAATGCAGACATCCATCTAATTTTTGGCAGATTTTTGCAATGAAAAAAATTTGAAGCTTTCTGTTATTAGTAATAGAAAATCGATAACGACACTAACATGTTGAAAAATATCTGGTGAGTTTACCTTCTTTATTTTTAAAAGCATTTAATGATGTGCATTTTTTCCATATATAAATATAATAAATTGTCGAATGTAATTTTTATGGAAGAAAAGCACCACAGGCTCAACAAATAAATTTGACTACAATTTAAAATTAAATCAAAATTTTGAAATTTTCATGAAAATTTGTTGAATTTTTGTCGTTTTTATAGTTTTGCTCCCAAGTTTTATAGTTTTGTTCCCAATAACACAATTTTTGTGAGGGTTTTCCCAAGATCGAAACTGTCTAGAACGTTCTCAATCGGAATTATGTAGGAACAAACCCTTATAAAAGGTTCGCAAAGAGAACAAAATGCGAACAATACTTTCGGCAACATTTTTAAGAGAAAAAAAGGGAACAAATGTTTCCGGAACGTTCTGGCAAAGAACAAAACGTGAAAAAAGTTTAAGGAACATTCTCTCGGAGAACAAATTGGAAACCAAAGCCTCCGGAATATTTTCGAAGAGAATGGAAGCGAGAACCAATTTTGTTCTCATAGCTTTCCATTAGTTGGTTATGTTCGACTATTAAAATTTATCAAAAAAAACTGAAAGATAATTATGCACATTAAGTCAACGAAAGACGTAGGACACGAGCTTTTCTTGCACAGAAAATAAAAATTGTTTTCATAATTGAACAGGTGTCTTGCAGAACGTTCCCCAGACTTTTGTCATTATTTCATCCTCGTTGAAAACGTCTTCGATACTTTCGTTCTCATTGACGAAAGTTTCGTTCTCATTCTGTTCTTCTTGAGAACCCTCTCAGGAGTTTTATTCGCATTTTGTTCTATACGGAAACGTTACCGAGCCTTTTGTTCTCATTTTGTTCCCGTTCAAAATGCTCTCAATACTTTCGGTCTCGTTTAGTTCTTTCGTGAGAACATTCTTGACACTACATTTTGTTCTCATGCAGAACTAAACCAAAATCGAAACGAGTTCTCGGTCCCTGATTTTTGTACAAAGTCGATTTTCATAGTATTTATTACACACAAACACATATATGTGTATAGATATATTAATGCATAATGAACTAGACCTTTATAAAACTAATTAACATTTAATAAACAAAAGCAAAGTGTTATGTATTTTGGAACGAATTTCCGTCATCCCTTGCCGAGTTTGTTTTGGAGACCAACCGGTTTCGCTGTTGTGTCAACTTCGGCGTCAGTTTTCGTTCGGAAAAATCAACCAACACCAACAAAAAGCAAAGTAGCCAAAACTGGTCAAAATGTCGCTAACTTAATTAGTTGGCCACAAGGGTATATATGTAGGTACGAAATATATACATATTTATGCATGAAAAGTGAAAGCATAAATTTCAAAGACAAATAAGCGTCAAATATAGCAATTAGTTGCTGCCGTTTATGTCTTTCCTCTTCCCAACCGGCAATGCCATGACTAAAAACTTAAATTTCATGCTTTCGTTATAGCCAAGAAATATCTATGTACATACAAACATATTCGTACCTATATTTGCATAGAAGAGCAAAAGGATATACATACATACTATGAAAGGAAACGCCTGAATTTTAGTTTAAAACTTCAACGTCACTTTTGTCTTTATTTAATGCTGCTGATCTGCTTTAGAACAAAAGCAATGAGAACAAAGCCGTTAACAAAAAAAGCAACAAATGAATGTGATGTTGGCAGTTATGCAAAACCACAGCAAGCAATTTACACAAAAACCCACACACGCGCACGTCCCAGAACAAAAATTTCGAAACCACGCATGCAGATATATGTACGTACGCATGTACATATAGACATACTGCATACGAATATATATACTCAATTACCTATTCAACAATACTGACAGGCCTTCCCAAAACGGACGCAACCCTGAGTCATAACCTCTGCATCGCAGGGCATTGAATGTCCGTTTGCATTTTACCAGCCAACAGCGCACACATTTCAATAAAATACACAAACATATACATACAAGCACGTAGGCGGAAAATATATGGGGCGTTCCATACCAAAATGAACTGGGTTCACACTTCATGTGTTTGATTTGTTTAAAATTTTTAAATAATAAATAAATATGAAATTTGAGCTTTTTTTAAAAATTTTACAGCAAAAATCACACATACACACATTAAAATTCTCTGCGAAATGAAAATTTTTAAATTTTTTTTCTTGAAAAATTTTTAACATACAAATTTTTGGGAAAAAAATAGTTTTTGAAAATATGCCATCTTAAAAAACAAATGCAAAAAATCGCAATGGTAGCCCTTAGTATTGCGCAATATTTAAGTATTATTGAGTTATGAATTTTCGTTACACCCAAGTTGAGTAAAATAAGTACATTACAAAATTTAAAATTTTTTTAATTTTTTCGAGAATTTTTTTGAGTATGTAGTTTTGTAGCCCATTAAATTTTTGTATAATAAAGTGCAAGTTTTAAGCGATTACAAAACTGGCGTAATTTTTTTTTAATTTTCTTTGAAAACGGTTTTGCGCATTTTCTTCCAAAAGAAATAAGTGCAAAAAGCCGTCAGCATAAAAAATATTCAAAATCAACGCGATTTTGCAATAGATTAAACCTTGCACTTTATGATACTAAAATTTAATGTACTACAAAACTGCATACTCAAAAGAATTAAAAAATAATAATAATAAAAAAATTTTAAGTTTCTAATGTACTCATTTCACTCAACTTCGGTGTAAAAAAAATTCATAACTCAAATTATTAGAGTACACCCCGTAATACTATACTTAAATATTGCGTAATACTCAGAGCTACTTTTGTGATTTTTCTTTTTATAGAGAATTTTGATGTGTGTAGGTGTGATTTTTTTTTCAAACTTTTTCCTCAAAGCTCAAATTTCATATTTATTTAGTATTTATGTTTATCGATCAACCCTGAAAATTTGAAACAAACCAAACGCATGAAGTGTGAACACCGTCCATTTTGGTATGGAACGCCCCATATACAGTATATCGCACATATCTACATATCACATATTCATATGTATGTATGCTTGCGAATAACTGCCAGCTGACGTTTGCTGCCTGTAGGGCAACTCTATTTCATACGCTCGTTAGTTGGCTGCCTTAAGCCAAGAATTAAGCGATTGTTCAGATGTGTAGCAGTATTTTTAGGCTGTTAACCAACACAAAATTTAGTTTTAAAGCCAATTAATATTGCACAACGTAGTGCACACTATTCACTCTACCACAAGCGCCTTCACACTTTCACTTTGTTGCCTTAATACAGCTGGACGACTAGAGCAGTGGACCTGCCACACATAAAATATATACATACAAGCACACTTATACATACATATGTCTATGGACCAATTTAAATCCATTTCTTAATACCAGCACGACTCTCCATGCAAAAACCTTAAATTTCTCACTTTTGTTGTCTACGAAAAATCCTTTCTCCCATCGCACTCTGCTTACTCATGTTATACGAGTGAGTAGTGCAAATTTCCACCATCATTGGAATGTAGCAATTAATTTACTGTTTTTGTCTTCATTTCACACTTTCAACACAAAATGAATACATCTGCTGGCGAGCGCGCACTATTCCTTCGTATTGCCAAAATTTATTTCGTTTGTAGCTAATAATTTGTGTACGCCCGTTTATAAGGCAAATATACAAGTATTTAGATATCTAACTTAAAATTTACTTTCAAATAAATTTCGTAGAGTATTCATTGTATGTGTATAATTGCTGTTCTTACTATTCTATTGCCCAATTTGAGGCGCAAACTGCAATTCACAAGAATGTTTGGCAACGGTAAGTCCCAGAATTCTCAAGTTCGCACAAGTGATGCGTGGGAAAGTTGAATTAATTATAGGAGTATTTGCAGTTTCCCTACAATGCGAAAATGGCAATATTTGTTTGCTTGTTTGGAGTACGCGTTCTTTACTTAGTACTTTAAGAGAAATCACAACATTAAATATTTTACGAATATTTGTTTAGTAATTAGAAACAGCTTTCTGAAAACTAGAGTTGGTATATTAAATATTTGGTTGGCATGATTTGAAATTAAGTTGTACTTAAAAAAAATCCTTACTAATATTATTAATCCGAAACTGAGTTTGTTTATTTGTTACGCTTTCACGCTTTAACTACTCAACCGATTCCCATTAAACTTTTTAGACTGGTGCCATTAAGCCCAACTTAAAATATAGCATAGATTTAATCCTGATTATACGAGGGGGCGTGGCACCTCCCATAAAACGGAATTGTCATACCACATATCATAAATATCTCAGAAAATATTTTTGACAGAGTTCAGGAACTGGGTATATATATGTTTAAATGTATATAAAATTAATTCCATACTCGTGGAAGAGGGCTGCAACTGTTTAAAAATTCAAATTCGACTTGAATTAAGCAATTATTTATTTAAAATTATATTAAAGAATGGATGACAAGAGGCTTAAAAAAGTTGTAATTTGAAAGTATTTTGGAAAGAGTTGCCACCTGTTCGAAAAGCCAAATTTAAATTAAGTATTCCCAAGCTACCTGAAAAATCAATATATTGGTGTCAAATGAAAGATTGCTAAGAAACGTTCGGATTGAACATTTAAGATATTTCTGAAGTGTTGTACAAGCGTTGCCACCTGTTTAAAAATTCAATTCATTTAATTTAAATGAAATACTACAATATGGTTATCAATCGAAAGGGTTTTGCTAAGGGTTTTAGTTCTAAACTACATGTAGAAGGGTTGCCACCTGTTTGAAAAATCAAATTGTTCTTGAATTAAAGGAACTTGAAATTGGAACATGTATCACAATATGGACGTCAGACCAGAGGGAGGAAGAGGGTTGCCACCTCTTTTAAAAGTCGAGTTTAAATTAGAAATGTTCAGTTTTAAATATTTTGAAGATATTTAAATAAATTAAAGTCTCCTGATTTTCGCATATTTTCAGTATGCTGAGTTTAATTAATATAAATTACACCTAATGTAGCACGTAGAAATTTCATTCACGAAGCGGGTGAGAGCGATCTAGTCTTCATATAAATTTATGAGGATAGATATAAGACGCGACGAGTTCTAGAAATCTGAATGCGCCTGAGTTCAACTGCGCGCTCTGAATATGCTATAAAGGAATGGAATTGTTTTTCAAGGAATGAAATGCGCTTAGCAGTGATGCTGTGAGATCCAGATCTGCGTAGGAATTGCATTTCATTACAAAGCAGACCATATATTTAGCCAATCTTGAATTAAAGGGTGATACTCAGCTATGATTTTCATTCAAACGAAAACGCAGGATGGCTATACCAAGAGGTCTACATCCCAGAGCCCAAGATCGTATGTGGTGAAGTGATAGGTGTGTGTACATACAAATATACGAGTGTAAAAATACTTAATCAACTCCAAGCGGAAGTATTCGATTACCGTGATATCAATTAATTGTTATGATGAAGGTCCCAAAATCATAGATACTCTGTTCACCCAGGCACTCGAGAAAATAGTGTTGGAAAAAATGTCAAGGAATTCTCGCCAATACAGGGCAGTGACATATCGAAATAAACATATGGATTGGAGATCAAGTGGAGATCCAATACAAATACGAAGGTTCGAGAACCGACCCATTCTCTAACAAAATGGCACATTGTTTTTATGGAGAATAATCTGAGTTTTCCACTTGAGAAACGATTGGATATCGATTTGAATTCAAACTTTATTCAACTTTTATTCAAACCTTGGAAAAAATGTTGGATAGAAATTCTGTTTATCCGCTTGAGAATCAAGAATTTCTCAATTGGTATATAATACCGTACACCCAGTATCTCTTCCTCATCGCGTTAACAGCTACAGAAACCATCAGACTATAGAAAAATTCTGTTGTTATGGAACTAGTCGAAAGAGTGAGCTAGATCTTAACGTAACGTAATCCCTAAGCCGGGAAACATAAGCCTCAAAACTGCAAAAAATGTTAGACCTATCAATCTCTAATTGTTTATCCTCAAGGTTTGAAGACCCGTCCGATACCAGCATGTGCTCACTCGATGCCTTTACTTATTAAAAGTATCGTAGATCATACTCGATG
>NW_016166774.1:23062-23242 GCF_001687245.7 Rhagoletis zephyria | reverse complement strand
AATAAATATCGATACCAAAATCGATAACAAAATCGATAAATATCGATAGCAAAATCGAAAAATATCTATAATAAAATCGATAACAAAATCGATAAGAATATCGATAACAAAATCGATAAAAATATCGATAACAAAATCGATAAAAAAATATCGCTAACAAAATAGTTAAAAATATCGATT
>NW_016166774.1:2697-18022 GCF_001687245.7 Rhagoletis zephyria | reverse complement strand
ATACATACATATATTGCTTTTAATTTGTTAGTGATGAATAACGCATCGTAAAAATTTTGCTAATCGAACGCGTGATAGAGGCAGAGCTGCTGTAATTTTCGTGTAGGACGTGATGCTCTGTCATAAAAAGAAACACTGCCGCGTTTATTGAAGCTCGAATACACCCATACTCTGTACCCTTTTTGGGTTGAAGGCTAACCACATTTTACGTCTGCTGCCACTCTATTTTCAAGCAACATCCAAAAGCCATGGCAAGCCTCAGAAAGTTAAAATTTCAGCTCGTCATCTTAATTTGAATTAACACCAGTTCATTAACATAGCAAAATAAAATGATTTTTATTAAAACAAATTATGTGTAATTTATTTAGTTTGTGAACTTACCATAACATTTTAATACCATTGCCATTAATATTAACAATATAAATTGTATTAATAGGCATGTTTTATTCAACCATCACAAGCAAATAGCTAAATTTTGGTCAAATAAAACGAAATTAGCTTATTTCCTATGTTAGCCTAATTTTGACAGTTGTTCGACTGCTAGTAGTGTCAAAGTAAGTTTTTACCTCTTTCTGATTGGCTGAAGGAGAAAATTTCTGATGCTGAATGGCAATGCCTCTTGTTCAATATACAAGCCAAGATAGCTTTTCATAAGCCAATATAATTATGTTCGGTAAGTCCTCCATACAAAATAAGCTAATAGCTTAAATTTCTGGACAAATAACACACGGCTAATGTTGCTATTACTGTACATATGGTCAATGCTTAAAAGCATGTTTCAAATATTGTGCATGTGCGTTAGGGTGGTCCAAAAACACATACATATGGGGAGAAAAAGTTTAAAATGTTATGCTGTGACTCCCCACGACTTTTCTAAATGGAAAAAGAATACTCGTATTTTTATGTTAGAAAATGATACTTAGAACAGCCTCAAAGCCCATATATTTTGTATGGGGAAAAACACTTTTTCATAGAACACACAGATTTCTCAAAAACCAATATTTTCTTCCAGCAAAAACGCCGAAATTATTTATTACATCATTTTTTAATATGGACTATTTTTGTAGATTCCCACCCTAAAAAAATGCAATGGGAGACCCATAAAATATCGCTAGTATTAAATAAATTAAAATTAAATTTAATTAAAATTAAATTATTAATACTAAAATAAACAAAAGGGTGTTATTACTGGAAGGCTCCTGAAGAGAAACAGAGTTTTCCGATCGAAAATGTTGATTTTCAAGAATTCTTTACCATTTCTACGAAATAGTGTTTTTCAACTATATAAAACACATGATATACTTCTAAATATCATTTTTCAACAAAAAAATACGGGTATTCCTTTTTTCATTCTGCTTTACATTTTACAATTTTTTTTTGGACAACCCTAATGTGCATGCATGAACATTTACTTACCCAGCCAACCGATATGTATACGTAACTTTTTCCGACAGTGCGGTCTCGTATCCGAAAAACGTTAGAAAAAAAATCTTCTTAAAAACATTAATTTTATTGTATTTGTTCAAAGTGAACATTTGAAAGCATTTATACATATTTGGCAGTGGCGGAGTGTGCGGAGGAGCGTGCTATTCTTTGTTAGCTTTCAAGAGGTGCAGGGTTCGAATGCCGTCAGCTCAATTAAAAAGATTTGTTATTTTTGTTTTACTTTTTCCGAACAATGAAAAGGCATCTGTGAAGTGCAGACGACATGAGTATTGAACACAAAATTCAATTAAAAAAAAAAAATCAGGAAAACAGCCATACACGTATCCGTTTTTAAACCTTTTCTGGTACTTTTCTATTAAAACGTTTTTGCCGCACACTTTAAAAGGAAAGCGGAATGGTAAACGGACAGAAATCAGCATTTCATCCACTTTTCTTTCTTTGTTTTTTTTCGGATTTTTTGCTGGCTGTGTACTTAAATATCAGCACGTCACGTGACGTTTCACACTTGGGATTGTAAAAGAAACTTGAAACAAGTTGTATTAATTCAAACTCTAAAAACAACTAGAATTTCTCCAAATCATATTAAAATAAGTTTCATGAAAAAAGCCATTCACAATTCGCAGAGTTTTGCGATTTTGTAAGAAAAGTTTTCTTTTCTCAACTTCAATTTTTTGTCACGTAACGAAACTCTCTTTAAATGCTTATATTTCAGGACCAAGCAGTTCGATTGTTTTCATTTTTCGGTTAAATATAGAGCTAATTATGTGCTATACGATGGCCCAAAAAAGTTAAAGAAAACAAATGATATTCCTTTTTTTTTATCACATTGAAACGTAGGACTGTCACGTATGCGACGTATGGAAATACCCATATGTACGTTTTTGGTATCTGCTTAATAATATGGCTGGCCAGCATGTGTGTATTTGTAAAACTATTTATAATTACGCAGGCTTTACTACTTACTTACTGCATAAGTTGGTTCATTACTTACAATTGCCATATAAGAATATTAGGCCGATTGTCATAAATAGCGGATGCCAGTTAAATTCAATTCTGGGAGTGGCACTGCCACTAAAGCCACCGAAATGTATGCCAACCCAACATCCAGCTAGAACGATCATTGTTATACCGCATAGCTGCGTCACCACGTACAACACTTTGAAATTGGTGAGGGTGGCGTCTTCATCCATTTTACCTATAATTGAAGAAATAAAATAAATATTAGTAATAAAGTTTATGAATGTAAATAAATGTGTAAATTTATGCAAACATATGTCAGATCAATATTTATTATTTGTAATGAGTATATACTAACAGTAATTATAGTATATATCATGTGTATGCATACATTTGTATGTACATAGAAAAATTAGAGCATTTANGTTCTCGAGTTATGTCAAAAAAAGACCACCAAAGGTGACAATTTCCCCTATATATATCTCGATTCCTAGACGTGACCCAGCGAAACGCCGGGACACGTATAACTTCTTTTTTTACCGATATAACTTTCCGCGGTAGTTTGAACCTTTCCCGATCACTGACCCCTACCATTTGTCTCACAGTGTAATCATTATACTTATTGTACTTAGTGATTCCATAAACAAAGGCCATGATCCTGAAGGACAATTGAGAAAGGCAATGCAGTTGCGGAAAAAGAGTCATTTAAGAAAGTGTCAAAATAATTACCACTTTCTCACTAAATTTATTTAAAAATGCAAGCCACCAGAGCTACCTTTTTGTTTTAAGAAAAGGCAAATTATTTTTTTTTATGCAATCCAGCACAACTACCTTATATAGTCANTGAAAGAAGTCTGATGAGGAAATGTGGTGATTTCCGAAATAGCTATCACTTCTACCATTTTTTCAAATTGTTGATGCTTTTCCACAATAAATTTTTCATTTAAATGGCCTCGAGCTCATTATAAAATTGTTGAATATATTTTAGTTTTCGGTAATTTTTTATAAAAATATGGTAAGTTCTACAACAAAATCCCCAAAAATCAGAGTTCCAAACCTTGTGCAAAGTTTAAGAAAGTTCTGAAAAATTTCATTAAAATAATTCACTTTCTGTATTTGCATTTGGAGCTTTTCGGCCGGTGTGTTGAAAATAAAAACAAAGTTTATTTTTTTCACTTTCTATTTACGCTCTCTAGAAAAAAGTTGAGTTTGCAGTTTTTTAGCCCGTTCAATTTTAGTATAATGAAGTGCAAGTATGAGGAAGCTAGAACTTACCAAACAACTAAAAAAAATTGCTAAATATTAATGGTAAGACCTAGCCAGTTCAAACTTGCACTTTGTTATACTAAAATTAAATGGGCTAAAAACTGCGTACTTAACTTTTTTCTAAAGAGTGTAAATTGCAATATTTGGTTGGAAATTTGCAGAGTTTTCTTTAATTTTGATTAAAGTTTGGAACTCTGATTTTTGGGGGTTTTGGTGTAGAATTAACCATTTTTTTTATAAAAAATTTGGGAAAAATAAAACATTTAAATAATAGTTGCTGGTATTGAAAAACTTCGCTGTACCTAAACTTTATTGACTGACTGTATATCTTATTTACATTAAGTACGACAAAAACTTTCAAAGTACTTCATATACATATAAGCTTAAAAAGAACTGAATTTACTTAAAATATGATTAAATTTAGACAAGTAAGACAAAGTGAACTAATATTTTTACTTTTAAGCAGAACGCACTTTTGTTTTTTACTTACTACTTAAGTTTAATACTACTACTACTACTAATGTGGTTTATAAATTTTTAATAAATGCGTTTAAACATTTGTGATGGTATTGTCCTTCCTTCAACCGATCGAATTTATTATAAAAGGGAAATGTTTCGACAAGCCTGATTAGAAATGTAGATCTAAGGTGACGAATTTATAGAAAAAGGGGATGCAGAACGAACTAGATCTCATCTGTCGAATTTGGAACTGGTTCGGAACTATAGAAAAAGGGGTGCAAAACGAACTAGATCTGATCTGTCGAATTTAAAACTGGTTCGGAACTAGGGCCAAAGGGATGCAACGGGGGACAATTGACATTTCCTAGGACATCGCAATGTTTAACTCGCCAGTCGCTAGCATGCAAAAGAGAATTAACGCGTACTAGTCATGGTTCCAAACGCACTAGAACCGAACCAGTTCCGCACTAGCTCGTTTCCCTACAGGGTAGTTATTTCCCATCAGGTCTCATCGTACGCAGAGATAAATAGTGTAAATGTACTATCCATTTTGAAGTCTCTAAGTAATCCGTATGCGTTAATATCGTTAAGCAGACCTTCGCACAAAACAAATTAAAACACTAAAACTTGATTTTAAATTTTTATTTATTTTTTAATTTTTATTCGAAATCAAACAACCGTCAAAGTTAACTCCAAATGTTCAATGTGGACGATTGTGTTTTGCAAAAAGCTCTTTTTCATTTAACAAGTTAAATGCGGCCAATTTGAACGTAATATAAGTCAAACATGATTTTAATTTTTTTATTTTATATGGAAACTGACAGAAAATAAAAACAATTATTTTTCATTTAAATTTCTGGTGAAACCGGCTGTTAGTAGCTCAGATATGGCAGTTTAATTGAAAATTAATTTGTAAATAGGCCGTTTTTAATGAAAATTTTTGTGGAAAAAACAATTTAAATTTTGGTAGAAGTTATAGCAGTCNTGGACGATTGTGTTTTGCAAAAAGCTCTTTTTCATTTAACAAGTTAAATGCGGCCAATTTGAACGTAATATAAGTCAAACATGATTTTAATTTTTTTATTTTATATGGAAACTGACAGAAAATAAAAACAATTATTTTTCATTTAAATTTCTGGTGAAACCGGCTGTTAGTAGCTCAGATATGGCAGTTTAATTGAAAATTAATTTGTAAATAGGCCGTTTTTAAAAGCTTTTTGTTCAAAAAAAACAATTTAAATTTTGGTAGAAGTTATAGCAGTCATTAAACCTTAAAAGCGGTCTCAAACTCGGTAAGAATGCTGAATATAATTGTTATAAGGCCATAAAATAACAATAACAAATAACTTTTTACTGCACCACTTTATGTCAGAACTGACTCCGTTTTCGTAATCTGAGTGTACCCAAAAACATAAACACTGATGTTCCATACTCAGGTGACCTTTTTTACAAGGTAGGTTGTAGAGGTGTCAAACTATCGATAGTCACACCATCGATAGTTTTCAGAAAAACTCAATATTCACGATAGTCTCGAAAAAAAAACAAAACTATCGATAGGTTAGTCAGTTAGGTTGCTTTGTTTTTACAGGATCATAGTGAAATAAATATTATCTTATAAAAGTTATAATCATTCAAAATTAAGTAACTGCTTAGCCAAAATACTTCACTTTTTGAAAGTTCAAAAACAAACACAAGTTATACAAATAAAACAGGATTTACGATTAACACATGTATGTATGTTGGTTTAAATGCGTGCATATTTGAATATGACGTCGGCATTACACTAAAAAACAAAATCTTTAATTCAAATTAAAAAATTTAGGTATTACCAACAATAGTTCGATAGTCCTACTAAACTGTCGATATTTTTGATAGTATAAGAAAAAACTATCAATGAGTATTGATAGTCTAAAAAAATGAAACTATCGATAGTTTGACAACTCTAGTAGGTTGATATTGAAAATGGGCGAAAAAAGCAAAATTCTACGATATTTCCGTAAGTATACAGTTATAAATTTTTTTCGAAAATGGACGTGGCACCATCCACTCAGTTAAAGTATTCAACGACAATCTTCAACCTGTAGGAAACTCAACTAACTATACATGAACTATAATTTGTAATCGACTACTCTGCGTACATATGTACATACAAAGCTATCAACAGGTAACGGGGTCAATCTAGACTTCTCTTTAGGATAAATATTTAACTCAGCAATAACTGGGAGTCATCGAGGGAATCTAGCGTGGGCAGATGATTCTGTTCTCTCCTTCGCGACTGCGCACAGTGATATTTGATACCCATTTTGTGCCCATAATTTAAGAAACGAGTGCATTCACCTAAATTCAGATGTACAGGGATTTTTGAGGTCGCTGAATTCGAATCTGAAGTCAAAATAACAAACACAAAACGGCCGATCCAATATGGCGCCGAAAATTATACTACCCGCGGCCACCGAGGGGGGAGGGGGGGTTAAAAATTGCAAAAAGTGGGTCACGTAGTATGGGTACGTTCCCTAATTAGTGGAGCGGTTACCAATATATGCACATGTAATCATAAGTGGGCGTGGCTACGCCAATTTTCCGAAAATTTTTGCTATTCTTATTTTTCTCCTAAAATGATTGAAAATATAAATTTTGAGTGAATAAGCTTTGGTAGTGACTAAAAAATCCCAGTTTTCGTATTTCTGAAAATTACCGTTATATGGGAGGTAGGCGTGGTTATTACTACTAGCCGATGCCGATGCCGATTAATCGGTCGGACTCTAATACTCACCCCTCAGTGGAAAGCGGAAAGTGAAATCGACTGCGTCCAAGCAAATATAAGGAAAAATGCTGACTGTCAAAAGGCATTTTTCTTGTATCGAGTTAATAGAGCCAAAAGGTGCCGTCACATTCCTTCCGTCAAATCCCCAGCCATGTTGTTGTGTAGAATAAAGAAGTTGTGAGCATCAAATCTGGACTATTCATTTGGCAGCTATTGAGTCACCATAAGCCGGTAATACAAAATCATTACACGTAAGTCAACCATTTTCTTGCCACCATCCATTGGAAACGAGCTATCCATCAACCGTAAATAAAGATTCCTGTTTGGACCGACAAACTAAGGTCAAGCAAATCATTGGCGCCAACGTGGGGCGAAAAAGAATAAGTTTTTGTTGAACATAACCACACTTAAGCCCGGCATAAAATAACCGCTTGCTCAGCTGAGGGAATAAAGCAACTTCATCATCGAATCAATTTAATACATCATAAAATCAGATTTAAGAAAAATTAAAATCTTTTAGTCGTTTTTCTCATTTTGTTGGTCACAAAATTGTACGTCGGTGAACCATACATATTCGAGTTTAATACATTTTTGATATATTTTTTCTTTTAGAAATTCGACTATTATAAACCATTATTGAGATTGAGTTTTGGTTCGTTATTATCTTTTGAATTCATAATCACTGTAAATCAATATCGCCCCCAGTCTTCACACGGCATGATTTAATTGATTTTTATTGGAGCTCGTTTTCAATCAAAATTTTTGTGAATATTTTGATTATTTATTTCCGCGGGGGTGAATGGTGATCGATCTGCGATGCGAACACCATTGATCAGCAGTCATAACCATTCTCGTTCAGTTCAGTTCGCCAATCCTGAAAAGCAAGTTAATTGAATTTTTTTTAATCAAGTAACACCAGACATCAACGGTCAAGATTTTTGAACCGATAATTTTTCATTTCGTCTTGTCTTTCGGTATAAGTTCAAGCAACGTAACCGATAACACGGTCAATATTAATTGAACCAAACTATTAATTTTCCTTTATTTTTTTGTAACTTCTTTGGGTATTCATTCCCAATAAAATTTGAAACTCGTATCAAATTAATCTCGTTTAACATTCTCAAACTGGTTGAATATTCTCAGTCTGATTTGGTCTTCCGGTAAATTCGGGGGTGGATAGTCTTGATCTCTGTTGCGTACCTTTTTGGCGACAGAAGGGACCGAAGGAGATACAGGAAATACTCCCAAGTATTCAAGGCCTTCGCTGCATCCCGGGAGCAAACAACTTGGTCCATAAAAAGATTCGAGCTAGTGCGTTAAACGCCATTCTCAGCCCACGTTCGGTAAAATACTAAAGAAAATTTGGACCGAAAATCACATGAGATATACAACCAATTGAGCGTGAATTTTTTGTTAAACTAATTAGATTGAAAGCAATATTCAAATAGTGATCGATTTATGCGGCATTATTTTTTTAATTGGATATTCGAAACTAACATAGATTGGTTTTCGCTGATTAGGCTTAGGCACAATCATAGAATCATAATAATAATAAACTGAAGTAAATGCGGTATTGATTTTAAATCGAGTACCGCCATCTTATAACTCAGACCATAATAGCACGGACTTTAAGTCTACCGTTGGTAGAATTTTTTTAATAATCTGAATTTACAACTTGGTATTTTAGTCTTTGAACATGGAATTGTTTCCTATTCTCGATGCAACTTATTTGACAGACGAACAGCGACAGATAGAAGGGGAGATATATAACCTATATCCAACGCCGGTTCAATGGACCGACACCGAAATAGCCGCCCTCAATGGTAAAATATCTGCTTACGTTGGCCAACCATGGTTGACAAATTCCTATGCCATACACCAAATGAATGAGTTGGAAATACGTGAGAGAGCATATCGGGAACTGAAGGCGAATGAGGTGTTAACACCTCAGGGTCGTCTCAACTCAAAATACTGTTCCATCACAATATTTACCCTTAACCATACCAGATTCGATTCCAAACCAGAATATACCGACTTCGGTTCAGGCAACTGAACCACGGTATACCCTGACGACCAGTACGGTTAATTCAAATGCTCAACCAGCCGTTCTCAATTCAGTGTCAGGCGGAACGGAAACAACACCCTCATTACACCAACTGTATGTAATGGTGTCTGAGTTGTGAGAGCCCAAACACAGATGCAGCAGCAAATGATCCGTGATCGGATTTAGTTGCAGACACAAATTCCTGACGTTCGTGATGTGAACCAAACCATGCCAACGACCTGGAATTATACCTGGATACCACCCTCGGTGGATCCTCTGCATGGTTCTTTGAGTGGTTCTGCAACCTTACAAACTCGAACGATCAATACCTACCGTGGTGTTGGAACGTCTCATATCCAAGAATCAATTAATCAACCATCTCATTTATATCCGAATTATTCGCTATCCGGTCCACCACAATCACGACCTAACCAAGCCACTGTATTCGACGAATCTGCCCAAGCGAATGCAATGGATAGGAAATTCAGACGCTTACCATCATGGATGGGACGTGCTCAATTCTATGGCGTTCATGTGAACGAAAATTTTCAATGGGTTGAAGATTATTTGGCTATTATTGGCCCATTTCGATATAAGATTGGAGTACCCGACCATGAATTGGTTACGCGTTTGGTACCCACACTCACGGGGCCGCTCGACAATGGTATTTCACCGAACTGAGAAACTTCGGAGATTATCAAGATTTTAGCACGAAACTTCGTGCTCGTTTCCTCAACAAACATACTCGGGCCCAAGTAATAATGTCATATGCTGAAACATATCGATGACCTGACATTCCAATTGCAGGGTAATTCCTGTGCTCTGGATGAATGGGGCCACCTCGATATCATCATTGGTACCTTATCCGATCATCGGCGTGAACTCGTCCACTCTCGACAAGTCCACACGTTGGAGCAATTGCGTGAGTTCGCTCAGCGAATTGCACCAAATTCGTTCATTGTTGCCACACCCCGTCCGGAAAGGACCCGTTCGGATAGACAGCGATCAGCGCCACGGGAAATTTCGGCAATACATGATTCACCGGATGAGTCTTCACATTCGGAATATACCGCTTCGTTTCCTGGATCCAACTCCGCTGACCGGGAATGTGCAAAAAGTGTCGAACCCAACCGAATAGGGTGATCTGCTACAAATGTACACGACCGGGGGTTACGTCTGATAAATGCCCGTGTTCAAAAAACGCGTAAGGGAGTCGATTGGGAATAGTGGTCTATCGTACTCAGAATCCACAAGCTTTTCTAAATCCACTGTCTCTAACAGTCCTCATTCGACCTAAGTCCCTCTACAAATCGACAAATCTTCAATACCTAATTCCAGTAATGATTCTACTCTGATTCTTAACGAGTATAATCAAACTCAAAGGGATGGCAGAGAACAATCAATCCTATGTTCGAAACGAACACCACCAATTACCAAACCTACTTCAGCTCCAGTCCCTAATCACAATCAAGACGGAGACAACAAAGTTAACCCACCACGACTCCGCGATGTTTTCTTTATCTCAGAAAAATGCTTGACATACAATATGCCGAACGATTGTCGCGATTATCTCACGGCTATGGTTAACAATCAGTCTCATGCGGTTTTACTCGATGGTGGAGCCGAAGTCACAGTCATTTCACAAACATTTTATGAGAAGTACCAATGGGGGCAGATGCAACCTACCAAAACCTCCATTGGTCTTGCCGATAATTCGATTTCTTTTAAGGCCATTGGTAAAGTGGATATATTATATACGGTCGGTAGTCTTACCCGACTGGTGCCAACTCTTGTCGTACCTATCTCACTGAAACACCCAATTATGGGACGGACATTCCTTGAGGCCTTCTTTTTCGAACTGGTGCAGAACCAAGAGAGAGTTCAACGATTTTTAAAACGTACAGCCGAAGGTGATACTGAAAAAGTTGCATCTGCTAAACTCGAAATGGTTACGGCGGATAGATTTATTAATTTTTGTAACCAGACACCAGGGAGTGGGAAAGAACAAGCTCAGGTATCTTCTATGAGTAAGGATCTGGAGCCAATTGACGCTTCTACACTCGGTTTACAGGGCGACATAGATACCCCAAAACTAACTAGCGTCAGCCTTCCACACAATCTCACCCCAGATCAAAGACAAACTCTCTCAAACTTTTTAATCCAACTCCTGAGTCTGGTCCTTTAAATGTCACTAATCAGATCGAACACGTAATTGAGACGGGTGATGCAAAACCCCTCATGAAACGCCAGTATTCAGTATCGCCATATGTGGCTGAACAAGTTCAAGCCGAATTGGATAAAATGCGTAGTCGTGACATCATTATGACCATCGAAGAAAGCCGGAACGTGTCGCGTGTGCTTGGACGCAAGAGAATTGAATAAAATCACCGTTTCAAATGCCTATCCAATGTAAGGGAATGGTGATAAAAATTTTAAGTTTTCATTATTTCATTTCATGGGATATTTTTATTTTTTCGTTACGCTGTTTATAATTTTTTCATTTGTATCAGTTGTTATTTATTAATTTTTTTCTGTGCGTAATTTGTATACCAAATCTTCGTTGATAATATGATCACTTCGTTTGATAAGATGTTTTAAACTCTCTCTTCATTTTAATTATCCGGATTTGGATAAGTGAAAACATTAACAAAAAATTTCTCTTGTAAAGCTTTCCCAAACGCTTTCCGTTTCGAACCAGTTATGTAATATTTCATTTAATTCAAATATTTTCAGTTTACTTTATAATTCTATTGAGAGTATTTCCAAATCAAGATTCTTAAATACCTTTCGTTTGGTACTCATATTGTAACATTTCATTTTTTTTATCAATTTAATGGAGGTGGCAAACCTCTTCAAACATATTTTCGACCGTAAGTCTTATATTGCAATATTTCATTTCTTTAATCAATTTAACTGAGTTCAAATTTTCAAATAGGTGGCAACCCTCCTCAAAGGCATTTCCAGCAGTTATCTTTCTTAAACCTGCTTAATTTTGTACCCACATTGCAACATTTCATTTATTTTATTAATTAAACTGAGTTAAAATTTTCAAATAGGTGGCAGCCCTCGTCAAAGATATTTCCAACAGTTATCTTTATTAAACCTCTTTAACCTAATACCCATATTTTAATAATTCGTTAATTTTATCAATATATTTGGGTTTAGAATTTTTCAAATAGGTGGCAACTCTCCAATTTTTTGCGGTATCATTGGTTCTGGTATTAACCGAACAATACAAAAAAAAAATTATTCAAATCGGTTCAGCCGTTCTCGAGTTTTGACGACCGTGACATACGAACACAACATTTTTATTAATATAGATATATAAGAATAAGATAAGATATAAGATTGTTGACTGTTGCATTGCGATAGCTTTCTTCAATTTCTTTGTTGCTAACTGACTTAAATAAACAAATTATATCTAAGTCGTATCACTAATTGGACTTTAAGATAGTCGAAGAACCTAACCTGTAGCTATTCAGTTTATGGGGTTTTCGGATCTTACCGTGAGCGCCCTTCGCTGCTGATAAGACGCATATATTTCAAAGCAGGCGTAACTCCGCTCCCCTTACAGTCGTTAATCTTACATGAGCTTAACATTATAGCATAGTTAGTAAGAATGATGTATTCCTTAACTGAATAAAAAAAACTAAATAAATAAATAAAGTACTGTCATCATGCTAGTCTTTCGGTGCAAAACAGTATTTGATTTGCTTTGCTAGGTAATAAGGTACAACACTTTTAAAGAAAAAATGTCCAATGTGTGGTTCGATTTTAATCTTTGACCCCAACCAAAATTCCACATTTCACATTCGTGAATGAACTTTCAATTTTTCAATTATTTTACAATTCCTTTGAGTAATTGAACGAAAAGAACAAAATAAAGTACTCTTGTAATTCCAGGTAGTTTTTCAATTACTTTGAAAATAATTTGGAACGAAATTACATTACTATCAGGCAATTAATTTCAATTGTAATATGCAATTCCTTGTAATGGAACTGAAAGAAATAATTACATTTGGAACTACTTCTAAGGAATTGAAAAAGTCACCAATTATTTTGCTATGAACTAAAGGAATTGATTTCTACTTACAATTACTGAGAAATGTAATTGTGATGTAACTTAATTTAATGATGTAATGTAGATCGATTTTCCGTCATCCCTTGTCAAATTTGGTTTGGAGACAAACCAGTTTCGGCGTTGTGTGATCTTCAGTGTCTTGCGATGACGGAAAATCGTTCCACGTTACATCATACTCCTACCCTGGCGGAAACACCAACAACGAAAATAAGAATAATTTAATTTTCCCAGATCTGACCGCTAATTTATATTTCAAAGGCAGTTACTCCAAATTGTTCCCTTACTTGCTGTCTAAAACCGTGTTCACATGAAGCGATTTTACAGGAAATTTTAGAGGCGATTAGTTGAATCAAAAGTTGGCTGCCCCAACTTCATTGGATGCTATTAGCTGAAAGACCGTTCACACCAGGCGATCGTTGCTTTCAAGTAAAAGTTGCCTGTAAAATCTCCTCATGTAAACACCGTATAAGCACACAGCAAAATTAACATTTAACCCCATTTCCATAAGAAGGTACGGGCAATCAATACAACTCGAAATGATGTCAAAAACAAAAGAGTACGCCTAGCATCTAAGAACATAATGGGGATTAATATACAACGAGAACGGTAAGACGGGATAGGGTCTGTAAATTTCCACGAGCGAAAAGCAAAGCGTGGAAAACCCTCTGAGAAGACTCTAACATGTTAGTATTAGTTACATGAAGAAATATTCAAATAAATACAGCGTGTTGCAGCCTGGACCGAATAAAAGACCTGTACAAAAATTTGGAGGTCTAAGGATCGGAAAACGAAGAATATTTACTACGTATAAATGACAACATGGCAAAAGATTTAGAAATGAGTTGCTATGAAGCTAAAGGTGTTGTCCAGGAACACTTTTTGATGTGACGAATAATGAAGAATAGAAAAAGTATTCAAAAATACAAAATACAATTATTGCTTAAAAAATGTCTATAATACAAATACCAAATACTCTTTTGAAAATGTATTTAAGTATAAAATACAAATACGTATTTTGTATTTGTATTTGAAATATTTAACAACTCTGGATGTCTAATCCACTTCAAAAATACAGAATGAAAGCCTAAACCCGCAAGCTTAGCTATCGAAATTCGATGAGATACATACCCTCTCGAAATTCATATAAATGGCATCAATTTGGTATCGCCTTTGGAAGGTTTACAAAACTATACTCCGTAAAAACAGCACAGTATGTTTTATCCTTTACTATACATAAACTTAAAGAGCTTAGATATGTTAGTAATCGACCTACAATTCGCAATTAAATTTTTATCGCCGCTTTTGAGAATCGCCGTAACAAAAGTCAGTTTCAAGTCACCCAGAAAAAGAGTACAACCTTTAGATAAGATAACACATCCTTATTGGTGGAAAGTTTTAAATAAACAATACCATTAAATACATCCTTGTTTATCAAAATTCAATTTCCCAAGTTGAGAGAACTAGAAAAAATAAAATCAACACTAATGTTAGTTGCAACCTTTTTACATAATTTTCAGTGAAGTATGTATCTGTAAAAAAAGCTGGTAATAACTTTGGCATCGACTCCATTTCGACTATGAATATGCCCCTATATTTGTCCGAAAGTAACACCGTACTCGTCACACACTGTAGGCACTCGAACTAAATAACAGTTCCTATGCAATGCTGATCAATGTGTAGATACGACTACACTCATGGATTGCTGTATGTAGTATGGATGTATGTACATACCACTTAAATGCGTAATCTCAAACTGTACTTATTATCGTGACGAAATGAATATTCATTAAAACATTATCGACGGTTTTTCCATAGCTTTACCCAAATTTATTTTATTTTTCCCCGAATGTTAAAAAAGTCGTAATCACAGACCGAATGTGTCATTACTTATGTAGATACTAAACTCCTGCGCAATTCCATTTAAAGGGCCTAACAAGACATCCGATCGCCGCGCAAATACTTTCCCTCCTTTACTCTCATCGCTCGGGTCAAGTGTGAGTAAGCATAAACCAGTTTCTGCAAGCGTACGTAGTTTACCGATCAATAGCAAGACGCGTAGAGTATTTACTTTGCCTTCCGCAACTACTGCGAGTAAAAGGTATTTGACAGTAGAGTACTCTACTGGTAGTACTTGAGTATTTTCGAAGAAAACATACATTTGTGGCAAGAATGATAGAAGAATTTTCTGGATCGCGCATTTGTGGTATCTGAAAAAAACTAAGGACAGGAATGTAGTGGAGCGATGAAGAGAGCGACGAGCAAAACCATGAACCAAAAAGACAAGATCACGCGGGCTGGAGACTTATAT
>NW_016166774.1:0-947 GCF_001687245.7 Rhagoletis zephyria | reverse complement strand
CTCGGAGTAGTTCGGTGCTTGGAAATAACTTCGGCTGCACGTTATTTTGCAACTGACAACGTAATGTGTCTTCGGAGGTGTTCATTTTGCCCTTTACTAGTAGATGACATTGGCCATGATGACAATTTTGGTACTAAAAACTGAAAGAAAACATGGCTTACCTCGCAAGGTGCTTACCTATTTTCCCAGTGGGGTACAATGCAAGGAGTACTTATTGAACGAAATGCGGCAAATACAGTTGCGCTGGACTCTAGTAGATACATATGACTAAAAGCTTTTTAATGCTGCACAGGGGATATTTGTATAGTAAAACTGGAAAAAACTATTTTATGTGTTTATCTACTCAGTAATTATATAAAATATAAAACTTAATCATAATTAGGGATTTATAGGATAAAAACATATATTCCACCGTAACCATAAGTTCCCAATAAACCTTTCAGAAAAATACAAGGAGGAAATTCGTTTTGCTAGAACATATTTATGTCGACGAGTTCTTATATGCACTTCATCCTTTTAGACCGGCTCTTCATTCGAATAACTGCGAATTGTGCTAAAATTTTCGTTACTAAAGTTTTGACGCTTTTTCAATTTCAATTAGATAAATAACTTAAAAATAAACAAGTAAGAAAGTCTAAGTTCGGGCGAAGCCGAACATTAAATACCCGGCGCAAATATTAAATATATGTTTTTTCAACTTTCCGAAACCTTCCGCTAGATGGTAAGCCGGGGTGTATCAATTTTGAGTAAATTAGCGTCCTTCAATTTCGAAATATTGAAGTTGCAAGCATTTCTGAAATTTACCGTTATATGAGAAGCGGCCGTTACTTTAGTCCGATTTCAATAATTGTCAACATTTTGGTACAAATTGGTAGAACGGTTACCGATATACTTATATGTGATCATAAGTGGGCGGTGCCACGCCCATTTTCCAAAATTTTACCATA
>NW_016166773.1:10334-23244 GCF_001687245.7 Rhagoletis zephyria | reverse complement strand
ATCTTTAAATTTAGGGGCGGACATTAGCAACTTTTTTTTTTTGTATGGGGACCGACCCAGTCTACTGTATATCTAATTTACATTAAGTACGGGTACGAGTAGTGTGTTTGTTCAAGCTTGGACAGCTTTCTAGAATGTGTTCTATCCCTGTAGGGAAACGAACTAGTGCGGAAATGGTTCGGTTCTACTGCGTTTGAAACCATGACTAGTACGCGTTAATTCTCTTTTGCATGCTAGCGACTGGGGAATTTAACATTGCGATGTCCTAGGAAGTGTCAATTGTCCCCCGTTGCATCCCTTTGGCTCTAGTTCCGAACCAGTTCTAAATTCGACAGATGAGATCTAGTTCGTTCTGCATCCCCTTCTCTTTAGTTCCAAATCAGTTCCTAATTCGACAGATGAGATCTAGTTCGATCTGCATCCAGTTTTTATATGTAGTTCCCAACCTGTTATAAATTCGTCACCTTAGATCTACATTTCTAAACAGGCTTGTCGAAACATTTCCCTTCTATATTAAATACGATCGGTTGAAGGAAGGACATTGCAATCACAAATGTTTAAACGCATTTATTAAAAATTGATAAACCACATTAGTCGTAGTAGTAGTATTAAACTTAAGTAGTAAGTAAAAAACAAAAGTGCGTTCTGCTTAAAAGTAAAAATATTAGTTCACTTTGTCTTACTTGTCTAAATTTAAGCATATTGATTTTTAAGTAAATTCAGTTCTTTTTAAGCTTATATGTACATATATGAGGTACTTCGAAAGTTTTTGTCATACTTAACTTAATTAAGATATACAGTCAGTCAATAAAGTTTAGGTACAGTGAAGTTTTTACAATACCGGCAACTATTTTTTAAATATTTTAATTTTCCCTAATTTTTTATAAAAATATGGTTAATTCTACACCAAAAACCCGAAAAATCAGAGTTCCAAACCTTATGCAAAATTTAAGAAAACTCTGCGAATTTCCATCCAAGTATTGCAATTTGCACTCTTTAGAATAAAGTGAAGTACTCAGTTATAAGCCCATTCAATTTTAGTATAACAAAGTGCAAGTTTGAGGTAGCTAGACTTACCATTGATATTTAGAATTTTTTTTTTGTTGTTTGGTAAGTCCTAGCTTCCTCACACTTGCACTTCATTATACTAAAATTTAATAGGCTAAAAAACTTTTTCTAGAGAGCGTAAATTGAAAGTGAATTATTTTAATGAAATTTTGCAGAATTTTCTTAAATTTTGCACAAGGTTTGGAACTCTGATTTTGTTGTAGAATTGACCATATTTTTATAAAAAATTACCGAAAACTAAAATATTTAAAAAAATAGTTGCCCATATTGTAAAAAATCCGTTGTACCTAAACTTTATTGACTGACTGTATTAAGGTAGCTGTGTTGGATTGGCCATACAGCCAAAGGTATGTAAATGTGTTTTCAAATGCACAATTTAATTTACATTCATTCAAACAAATTTGATTTCAGATTGAAAATACATTTCTCTGCAAATAATTAAAAATTGCTACAATGGTAACCCAAAAAGAAAACATCTTGTTACTTTTTTCGTTTACAACTGGTTCGAAACTATAGAAACTGGGGTGCAAATCGAACTAGATCCCATATGTCGAATTTAGGACTGGTTCTGAACTATAGAAAAGGTAATGCAGCGGGGGACAATTTCCAATTCCTATGACATCGCTGTGTTAAATTCGCCAGTTGTTTGCATGCAAAAGAGATTTATCGCGAACTAGTAGTGGTTATAAATGTGCTAGAAGCGCACCAGTTCAAAACTAGAGATTTTCCCCACAGGGAATGTTCGCATATAGGAGAGGCGTTTTTGTCGATTAGGCCGTGGTTACGCCCATGGTTGCCACAATTGGTAACTTTTTACCAAAATTGGTAACTTTTAAACGGTTTGGTAACTTGGTAAGTTTTGTTTAGTTTTGGTAACTTTTGCAACTAAATATCTATTTGCATTACTAGAAAGAAATTAATTATATTTTGCATGCGCGTAATTATAAAAACCCTTCGAGTTTCAATGGCAGCACTACTGACACTTCTCCAAAATTACTTCGATAAAATTAGAGTCATCTAATATTGGAATACTGGAAATATTTGAATTACAGTGGCAGCACCAAGGGCTGCACTTCTAAAACAACTTTCGAATTTTTGCGATATATGTGACCTGGTCTACGAAAAGGGGGCTTAGGTGTCAAAAAATCAATTTTCACTTTTTGGTTGATTCGGATGGAAGATGAGATGCTTTTTCACGTGGTGAAAAGCAGAAAATCCTAACTTGCTTAGAAGTGTACTAAAAATGTAGAGAAAGAAGAGTAAAAATACGACAAAATATAATTTATTGGTAATGAACAAAATACATTGAATTATAAGCTATAAAGACATGATTATACACTAGAAAAACGTATTATGGGCCAAAAATAATAATGCTGAGTAGTTTATGTATTTTTCTTTGTTGTCGTTTTCCTTGAGATCTTTTTACGTGTTGATCCTGAGGAAGATGGACCTGGTTCCTCGTCTGGTTTGAGAACATCTTCACTAGTTTTTGCCTTCCGTTTCTTCGATGGCAAATCTTTCGGCAATGGAGCCACAATATCTACTTTAGATATATCCGAAACTAAGCTGCGAAGATTGTGATAGATGTACCACTGACGTTCCAAAGATAAACCGGCTGGTTGTATAACTTTCGGCATTTCAGGATCGATAGGTTTTAACAGAAGCTTAAAGGACTGCACTTCTTCACTGTCTGCGAATTTCTTTGTTTTTACACAATCTGTAGAGATTATGAAATGATGGAATTGCGTTATTCCAACAAGTGACTTGTACAGTGGTTTAAAATAGCTGTCCCATTCATACCAGACGACTTTTTCAGCCGATACAGCTTTATTATAACCCCCAGGTGATGATGCCTCGACACACTGCAGTAAATCTGCATACGTGTCGATGTTACTGACGGCATACTTACTTTTGAAAATACCGAAGTAACGATCAGGCGCGAACTTAGTGTGCCCGGTAAGTAGAAAATTGAATAAAATAGTTTTGTTAAGACCCCGAGCCAAACACCATTGCAGATATGATAGTACAGTGTTATTCTTATTCTGCCCAACACAATTGTCACAGAAAAGAACGAGTGTTTCAATGTCTTTATAGTAGGTTTGCAGGTGATAATGCAGGATGCTCACAACACAGTTAGGTCCTTTACCAACGTCATCTTTTTCGTCTATCATGTAATTGTACTGTAAAAAAAAAAAAATAAGTAAGATCCTGTAAAGGCGAGCAATTTGAGTTCCTATGATTCAGTTTGAAATTCTAACCTGAACTTTTTGTTTTTCGTCTGTAATTCCGAAGACTCCGCACTTCTTGGTTGCTTTGAAGTATGCTGTACCAGGTTGTTGTGGACTGACAGGGTAGTGAACGGTTTGGGCAAAATCAAATGACAGAACGACTGCTGTAGGGTCAGTATTTCTACACCAACTTTGATAATATTCTCGTTGATTTCGGGCTCGGTGGAGGTGATCAAGAAATTGATTAAGCTTCTGTGCGCGTTCAATGTCAGTAACACCTTTGGCTTGCGCAATCGATATTGTGTTTCCTATTAAAAGAAAAAATACTGAATTTAATCTCAACGTTTGATACAACTATAAAATGAGAAAATAATGAGCTACTTACCACGGCAGACATCGCAGAGATCATCCGCTGGTTTCATAACTGTAACATGGGGTATGTATTTGGACCATATCCGTCGAAAACTGCAATTACTCATCTTCAATTCGTCATCACTGAGTGAAGAAATGTATTTTCGATAAATTGAGGACTTCGTCTCGCTGGATGGCAGTTTCATTATCCGAAAATCCTTAAATTTTGGGAGTCGTCCGGGCAGTGGAAGAGCCATTAAATCGGCTATAGACTCGATGAATTTAACAGCTTTTTCGATGTCAGCCGGTTTAAATGACTTTGGATGTGTACTCGGTTTATTTGCCAGTCCGTGTTGGCGCACTGTTACACCCTGTGCGTGAAAATGACGTACTAAATTTTCGTAACGCTTCGTCGTACAGGCATGTACAAAAAGGAAAAACGAACGACAAACAGGTACTCTGTAGAAGGTAAATTGAATTCTATGCCTCATAACTTCTGTATCCTGTCTCTGTCCATATTTCTTCCGCCCAGCAAGCTTTGCGTATACACTTTCTAGCTTTTCGTTACTCATAATTCCAGCTTCGATGTGACTTAGTATCACTAAATCAAGTTCATTTTTCGACATCTCTAAACAATTGTTCCGCGTACTCTCGATCATTTCCCGTGGTATCAGTGTATGGCATTCATTATTACAACAATCTTTTGACAGAAATTTTGTTACCAGCTCCTCCTCCTTTACATCAACAACATACAGGTCCATCTTAACAAAAGTTTGTTCGGTATCATCTTCTGCCTGAGATACACATACTTCGTCTTCATCATCATCGCTCTCTTCATAGTTTTCATCATCGTTTTCATCATCCTTTTCATGGAAATATTGTCCGTATACGGCACTGAACTCCTCATCAACACTCATGTTTCATTTCATGCGAAATGCGAAGACGATAATCAACAGAAACAGTAAACGTCACTTCTTCAGTGTTACTTTTTTAAATGTTCCACACTAGCAACTTACACGATGAACTATAATAATATTCCGACCAACAACAACACTTACTGGACCAACAACAACACTTACTGGACGTCCGGCGCGGAGAACAATTAACGAGATAATGAGAAACTGACGAAACGAGTTGCTTACTTTTAACAGCTTTTTCACAGAAAACTAGTTTTCGCACGTAAGCTCCCTTTTCTTAGACCAGGTCACATATTTTGAATTCTACCATCTCACATTTTTTGAAATCGTTTTAATTATTCCGACACACAAAAAAATGTCGCGTGCTTTTTACTAGACCCACCTACCGATGTGTATTTCGACCCACTGAATCCGAATCTGAGGTCCGTTTGACACGTACACTAAATTATGAAAAACCGAAAAAATAGCAAACAATTTTTCGCAATTTACTCGAAATTTTGTACGAGTCAAATGGACGGTTAAAAGCACCCGCAACTTTTTTTTGTATACTGGTGCCATTATTTCGTGAGTCGCAGGTCCAAATAACGGCACATTCCGAACGAAAAATGACACTGAAAATGGCACAACGCCGAAAGCGGTTTGTCTCCAAACCAAATTTGACAAGGGCTAATGGAAAATCGTTCCACATTACCTACCCTGTCGGAAACACCAACAACGAAAATGAGAATAACGGAACATGCAGTAATTAATTGATAGCAAAATATTTTCTAATAAAAAAAAATATTATTATGATTGTCAATGGCATTTTCAATCTTGATAATTTATCAAGAAAATAGATTTAAACTTCTGTGCTAGAACTGGGAGTTCTTGATAAATAATCAAATATTGACAAATTATATAAATATTGAATTTATTAAGTCACAGAAACTGGCTGAAAGTATACACACATTTGTTAAGAAAATAGCAGTTTTATTCAGTATATTTTTTTCTCGGTGAAGAAGTGGTAAGTAACTTTTGGTAACTTTTCTTAAGTGATTCTGGTAGAAAAAAATGTTGGCGAGTGGCAACCATGGTTACGCCACCAATTTCGATTCGCAATCACCGTGCAATTGTTGTTGTGCACAGCACGGAGTTCGAAATCGAACAGCCAGCACGATTTGCTGGGTGAACCGAACAGCCAGCACGCCAATTTTTCAGGGTGGCAATACCCTATTTTGCGAAAAAGTATTAGTATTAAATATTAGAATGGTAAAAAATATTTTTTCATTATTATTATAAAGTAGATATTAGAAAAAATATTGTTATAAAAATTAAATATTAAAGAAAGAAAAAATATTAAGTTGTTCTTCCATTTTTCAGTTTCCGATTTCAATTTGGATGCATTTTTACTTCAGTGCTGCCATTGTGTGCGAAATTGTATGAAATGGAAAAAGGCATTTCTTAAGAAAAAACCCAGTGCTCGCCAATCAGCAAACAGAGCGTAACCACCTCTCACCAATCACCGAAATTTTTCTCTTTTGATTGCCAATTAAAATTGGTGGCATAACCACGGCCTTAGGTGTTTATGGGTAAGTCTAGAATGTCCGACTCGTAGTCTTGATATTTTTATAAGGTCTTCCCTCACCATTTGTGTATTATTTGTATTGATATTTTATTGATTTAAAATAAATGTTTCGATTTTCCGACCACTAGCTTATTAACTAATTCGGTTTGCATTATGCACTTTTTTGCAAATTTCGAAGTGGGTTCTGCGCAAAAATACTGTGGATGGCGCAGCCGGAGTGATATGCACAAGAAGTGTTGTATACCTTTGACATGCGGAAGCCCCTCTTCCCCGCAACACAGAAAGGAGAATTCTACTTAGTAAGGGTTATAATCCCTAAGCGCGGCCGAAGGCAGAAGCAAGCGCAACAGGTGGTGGACCTAACAAAGTGCATGTTTTCAATGGCTTGGAAGAAGCTGGTATTGCATTAACTGGATTGAGAACCAGAGCTTCAGGCATAGGAGGAGTTCTGGCTTGTGGTTCAACAATTCAACCAGAAGCTAACATAGATGCGCCCATGGTTACTATGCCCGGCAGCTCCGCATACCTTTGTGAGTCCATTGCCATAGCGCGCTCTTACTTCGCCTTTATAACTGCAAATGCATCAGAGTCAATAATTTTCCTCAAAATATTGAAAATCAATAAATTTTACTCTAAACAAGCACATGATGAGTGCTTTTTTAATTCCTTTCCACTTTGTTTTCCTTCATGCAGCTATCTTCGAAAAACAACTCATAGCAGGCAATGCTGCACATGTTTCCGCATGTGGAATTACGAAAATTCGGGTCTAGGACTCGACTTCGAATCTCCCGAATGTCACGCCAGTGCTCTGCTCACTCAGCCATTGCGACTGTTGGGGCACTGCGCGCAAAATGATATACATAAGTACTTATTTTTATGTTTGATTTCAAACTGAACGAAAAAAGTTAGTGATGCCACAAAAAAAGAGCCACAACAGGGGCCTTATTTAAATTTTTCATTTCGTAATTTTTCACTCTGAGAGGAAACATTAATTAACTGTTTTAATGATCATTAGTTAAGTGCCCGTTAGAGCTAATTTAATGAGTGCGGCTGCTAGTGTTCATAATTACGCAGTTTTACACATAAATTGTTTAAAATTTACATACCAATTTTGTCGCGTAGAGCACAATTACACATAAAATATTTAAAATTGATTAAATATGAGCACTTAATATATATTACTAATAGGAAATGTATTTGTACACTGAAAATGTTTGCCGTTTTAAACATTTCATGTGTATTTTTACCTCGTTTTCATTAGCTTTGGATGTAACTATGTAATAATGATGCGCCTTAAAGATGCAGCATTTTCCATTATCAAGTTACATACCTAATAACAGTGCGGAGGGGAATTACTTTAAATTTCCATTTTAAAGTTACCTGATGACACTGCGAATGAAAATTCTAATGATTGGTTTCGCGTGTCATTATATTCGTTATAATAGTTTTAAAAACAATTGTATTTAAGACTAAAAAGAGGAAAATAAGATTATAGCTTACAGCACTAAAGACTCGCTTTTATTACAATGTGAATCAAAAAGTAAAAAATAATTTGTAGAAATACAGATTTTGGTTAAGTGGAATAGGAAGTTCCCTAACCTGATTTGATTAAACTTCTAAAACCAACCTAAAATGGGATTAAAGTAATTGACAACAAAATTAATTTTACCGTAAAACAAAGCGTGGGATGCTTCTTAGAATTTATAGTCCTGCTATTGCCAATATTCAATATTACTAAACTGAAAATTAAAAGTTCAAAACAATTGATATCAAGCACCCCCGGTTTTGTTCCCAGTAAAATTACTTTGATTGTCAATTACTTTAATTCTATTTTAGGTTGGCTTTGAAAGTTTAATTAAGTCAAGTTAAAGAACTTCCTATTCCTCTTAAACAAAATCTGTATTTCTATAAATTCTTTTTTACTTTTTAGTTCACGTTGTAATAAAAGCGAGTTTTTAGTTTTTTAAACTATAATTTTTATGTGTATAATTTAAACATCTCATGTTCAAAGCCCCAATCTTTTGCGTACACAGAATTTGGTTGAAAAATAAACACTTTTCAGTAGTAGTTTTACATGCACTTTTTAGAGTGTGGTATAGAAACATACCCAACAAGCATTTCAGTAAAGGTTTTTAAAAATAACTTAAATTAAGTTTGCTATAATAAGCGTTAAATAAGCATTTTTAATATTAAGCTTATTAAAAGTTTTTTCAAATAAACCTTTAATAAGTTTTGAAAGCGAATGTTTATAAATAACTTAAACTTATAAATGAAATGTAAATGTCAACGACATGAAGTAGTAAATATAAAAGTTTTTCAATCGTAAGTGACGTGTTTACGTTTTTTTAAATATATTATTAAAAGAAAAAATTAAATAAAACCAATGCGGTAAAACAAGAAAATCCAATCAAGGACCCGCTGCGCTAATCGGTGGAGCATTCGAGTCTTCAAATGATGAGTTCCCCTTATCCTTTCTTAGTTTAACATTCAATTAAAAATGTATTAAATTTTTTTCAGAAAAGTTCATCAATGAGAATGGCGGCGATGAAGCGGAATATATAGCTGCATCGATGTCGCTTTTCCAATTTGCCAATAACCGCAAGTAATTGAAAGCACGCAACAAGATGTAATAATTAACTTTTTTATGCTTAATTTGTATGTGTTATTGTGAATTTGTATGCTAAAATGTCTATTCCCTATTTATATTTTCGCGACTGTAGATGAGTCCGCCGAAAATTCGCATTTCGTTTAGTTTCTAGATGTTAAGCAATCTATGTATGAGTTTTTAATGAAATATCTTTAAATAAAGGGTTATAAAAATGTTTATAAAAAGCTTTCTTTTGAAAATTTTTAGTAAGTTTATATTGATAAGCTAATAAAAAACTTTTTTTGAACCTTTATTATAAGTTTACACTTTTACGCTTATAAAAAGCTTTCTTTTGAACATTTATTACAAGTTTATATTTCTACGCTTATAACCAATGTTCCTTTTCGATTATATTACGCTTACTTCCAAGCGTTTTATAAACAAAAAATCAACGTTTTGTAAGCTTAATGTTTATAATTGAAAACTTAAAAAAAACTTTCTTTAAGTTTATTTTGCTTGTTGGGATATGATTTTAGTTCGAGAGGATGTAGATAACTGCAAGTTATGCCTTATTAATACTATGTAAAGTTTTTAATGTGACTTTATTCCACTTCTGCGTTGGAAATAACGTCATATGCTTTAATTTCCAAAACAAAATGGAACATGGCCTTACTGCGTTAGTGTTGTTTTCCCCCTACCGCATAGTGCGACCGAAATCCAAAAGTGCGCCAAAATTAGAAAAAAATCTAGATAGGGCCTTTTCATCGTTGATTTGGCTAACGGGATCCCCTAAGAAGTGACGGCCCATGAACGAACGAATAAAGATCACCCAGCACGGCGTGCGAGAAAAAAAGTTATTTTTTTGCAGTGACGTCATTTTTTCGCCGCCATGTGAATGAAACGGAATGAAACCTGTGTGTGAATGAAAGAACCAATTAAACGTCATCAACTATTATTTTTTTTTTCTCAAATGCAATTACAATTGCACGGTTGCCGTGCTGGGTGATCTTGTTAGTTGGTTCATGGTGACGGCCTGTACTCAAGGCCCCTCTTTATAATCAGTCGGAATATGGCCTTCGCCCAAATAAAGCATTATGGTAGATTCAAAGCAAAAAATTATAAACGTAAAACAGAGCCGTTCTGGCAACTGATCTTTTGAGCGGAACGCCTGCGCTCTGCTCACTTGGTCATTGCCACTATTGGGGCGGCGCGAGCTAATGACATATAAGTGATTTCTCTCAAAATAGCTTTTCACCACGAGTGGTGAATGAGAGAGCTTTTTCTAGGACCTTTTTGCTAGAATAACAAAAGTCTCTCAAACTATCTTACGAAATACTTTTACTATCTTAGCCAGAATTGCCCTGTAAAAGTAATTTGAGTAAAGGAAATTCAACAACACCAAATGGAATCTACGTCTGGAGACTGTTAAAAAAATGTGTGATATGAGCACTGTAACCAGCGTTGCCAATTTAATAAGTTTAGTTTCTTAAAAGTAAATTTACATCATTTAATTACACATGTCAATCCTTAACAGCTGACCAAACATAGTGCGGGTCATTTTTGTTTACAAGTTCCTTGCCTAACATTAGGTTTGTATAGTAACCAATAGTCAGTACTAATTTGTACTGGAACCTGCAAATTTTTACTGGAAAGGTTTATAATAACCCAAAAAATTTGCAAGAGAGCACTGAATCGAGAGCGTAATAACACGGGAGAGCCGCAAATTCTTGCTAGTGAAATTTTTACTAGCAGAAATTAGCTAGCAGAAGAAGAAGAAGAATAAATGTCAAAAGCCGCCATTTGTTGAATTGGTTTAGCACAAACAAAAGTAAAATGAGTGGAAATCAAAATATTAATGATGTACTAGACTGTGTAAGTGCTTGTGTGAAAAGCAAAGAGTTTGAAACTGATTTATACATAAATAGTAAAATGTTTACAGCAGAATATCAAAAGGGTGCAACAACTATTCACTTGCAAGTTTTTACTAGTTTTGCGTTCAGTAACTTTTTCTGCTAGTTTTCTCTTCTTGTTAATTTTACGCTCTATTTTGCTTTTATGCTCTGGCTGCAATGTTTTACTGGAGAAGTTACTATACAAACTTATTATGTTATTGATACTGTCAATCTTAAATTTATTTCTTAGTTTAGTTTTTATCAAAGAAAGCGTTGAAAATTTGCTTTCTACAGCCGCAGAGCTATGTGGTAATAAAATTAAATGTAAAAACAAAATTGGCGAGATGCATGAAGCTATTTTCATTAATTCCATTTTTAATAGAATAAAACCCGAAACATATCAATATCAGATCGCTGGAAATATCAAGCTCACTTAGCCTCAGTAAATTCCTTTGCGTGGTTATTATATCAGGATCGCAATCTATGAGATGGGGAAACTTAACAAAAACGGTAAAATTGGTAAATCTTCTTTAGAAACTACCTTAGCTGGTGGCATTATTTGTAAAAGTTTTATATCTTCACGCTTGAAATCAAATCTTAAGTTTAATTGGCCCAAAAACTCTATGTAAAATATTAATATATTGGTTTAAGTTCAAGGTTTCCAGAACAATTGACATTACTTTTCATAAACATCTCAGCTTTCGTTCCAACAAAAATGTCAGATATTTTTACATGATTATTTGCATTTTTAAAATCAACATTAATATGTTGCTGATTGCATCTTCTTTAATAAAGTTACTCAAAATTAAGAGATAATGTGCTTTGCTAATTGCATATAAGTATGGCAAACGAGAGCTTTCAACTTGGAATTCTTTGTTAAGATTGTTAATTATGGGGAAAATATACGATAGAAATAAAAAATAGCATTTGGTTTTGCAACACATTCCTTCTGCCAGGTCAGCAGATCGCATACCGTTTACTTCGTAAAAGCAGGAAATAAAATAGAGTTCCAAACTATCCCATTGCTCAACTATTCTTAACACAACGCTTCCTAGTGAAAGCCATCGTGTTTGACATATGCCCAAAATTTTGTGGGGTTTTACAGTAGTCCTGAAATTTCTTCAGTTCATGTATCCTCTTTGGACTTTTTTACAAGCTTGAGCAAAGGTGAAGTGGTGAGTGGCATGAGCACTTTATATAAAACTAGCTTGCTTCGCGGCGCCTAATAAGCTGTTTTGCGTTGGCCAATTCAAAAATAGCGTTTAAAAGCAAAAGCAGTCTGTAAAGTAAACATTTTAGTTTAAATTAAAACGACTAAAAAAAACCGAATTTTCCTCACACATATGCCAAGAATAGTAGCGCCTTGATTCCATATGGAATACTAATCCCTTTCGATGTACCTAATGCGTTTTACCTATGGTCTTATTTCCACCTGTGAGATCTCTGCCAAGCATGCGTAATATTCGTATATGATCCTGCAACTTCAGCAAGTAAGACAAGAGGTAGAGAAAGAGGCACAAGAGAGTGGTAAGATGGCTGCAACCGCTGGTATGCAGCAGAGAGGTGAACTATCCGCGCCTGCTGAAAAGCAGAGAAGCGGGCAACAGCAGCAGAGACCCGCGCCCGCCAAATGGCGGAGAAGCGGGGAACCCACAGGTACCATAACAGGCTCAACAACAGCTACTCCAAAACGCACCAGCCTACAGGTCACACCACCTGAGCCACCGTCCCCCAAATGGCCGCGGGGGCTCCCACAACAGAGTCTAGGGGCTTGGATGGGTCCGCGGGCCAGGGTCAGCCACAGGAGGGAATCACTAAGCAGCCTAGCTATTCGGATGCTCTTAAAGGCATCCGGGTGGCTGTACTGCCCTGTGATTACCCTGCTGCTGCCCTAAGCCCTGAGGACCTGACCAAACTCCAGGACGCCATCATGGATGTGGTCCTTAAAGGGTGGAAGCACGCACTGGTCTTTTGTGGGGTATTTTTCAGGTCAGGCATGCTCCTTGTGGACTGCAAGGATGAGCGGACCGCAGCATGGCTGGTAGATAAGGCACCAAACATTGAGGGATGGGAGGGGCCCGCGTTATGTACCAAGAGGGGGGAGGATATCCCGCCGGTGCATAATATCTCGGTGTTCTTCCCAAGATGCGCCGAGAAATCGGCTGAGTACGTGCTGGGGCTCATCAAGGCCCAGAAGGAGGACATCCACACGGCTGCGTGGAAGGTGGTTTCATGCGGCGCCGAAGACAACGGTCTCAGGCTCAACCTGGGGATCGATGAGGCGTCGTATGTCAGCATCAAGA
>NW_016166773.1:0-10018 GCF_001687245.7 Rhagoletis zephyria | reverse complement strand
CTTAACCTTACGAAAAGGTGGTGCACAGACGTAGGTTTAAATATCAACCCTTCTAAGACAGCCATAGTCCCCTTCACCAAGAAACGAAATCTCCAGGGGATGAGGAACTTGACCTTGGACGGGGTCGCAATCAGTGTCGCCACAGAGGTTAAGTATCTGGGGCTTACCCTGGACTCCAAGTTTCTGTGGAGGGCCCATGTTGATGCGGTCACCTCTAAGGCCACGAGAACGATGATGGTGTGCAAACGTCTGGCGGGTAAATCCTGGGGGTGCACTCCGAGGATCCTCAGATGGATGTACACCATGATAGTGAAACCAATAGTGACTTATGGTGCGGTGGCTTGGAATTCCAGGACTACTATAGGAACGGTGAGGCAGACCCTCTCCAAGATTCAACGTCTGGCATGTGTTTGCATTACGGGAGCAATGCGCACATGCCCGAAGGCAGCGCTAGAGGTAATGCTGGAACTCGAGCCACTGCATCTCTCAATTGAACAGGCTGCAAAGCGAACCCTCCTTAACTTTGCAAGAAAGGGCTTCGGCAAAGGCAAGGTGTTATCATTTAGGAACAGGGACAAGCTAGGTACCCAGCTCCCCCTGGCTTTGTTCCCCAGGGACGATATTAACAGAAAGGTGGTATTCAAGAGAAATTTCAGGACCCACACTTATAGCAAGGCGACCTGGTGTACCTCTATTATGGAGAGTCACATACAGGCGAGCACAATACAGTGGTACACGGACGGCTCTAAAACACCCGCGGGGATTGGAGCAGGCGTGTACGGCCCTAGGCTGAAGCTTTCGGTGTCCCTGGGGACTTTCCCTAGCATCTTTCAAGCGGAGGTCTATGCCATCAGTATGTGCGCTGAGATTAATATTCGCAGGAACTATAGGAATGAAAGGATACTTATACTAAGTGATAGCCAGGCGGCACTAAGGGCCCTCTCATCATTCGAGATCAAGTCCTCCTTGGTTAGGGAGTGTGTCGAGAGGCTCAATGCTCTGGCGGAGGTCAATGATATCTAACTAATGTGGGTACCAGGGCACATGGGGGTCGCAGGAAATGAGGAAGCTGATCATCTGGCCAGAACGGCCGCTTCCTCGACCCCGATAGGACCTGAGCCCTTTCTGGCAGTAGGACCAAACACCATAAAGGAAATGCTCAGAAGGGACAACAGCAAACTGAGGGAATTACACTGGCTTGGCACCATGGGCCAACGTCAGGCAAAAAGCTTATTAGGAGGTTACAATCTGTCAAGATACAGGCTTCTCATGGATCTCCCAAAAGAGAAACTAAGAATTATTACAGGTTTTTTGACGGGCCACTGTAGACTCAGAGGGCACCTGCATAAATTAGGTATCTGGTCCAGCGACCTGTGTCGCTTTTGCGATGCAGCCAAAGAGACTCCTCTACACCTTCTTATGGAGTGTGATGCCGTTGCACGCAGGAGGTATAGGAGCATAGGGCATGTCTGGCCAAGAGAGGAGCACATACACTCACTGTCCCCGGGGTCTATTATGAAATTTATAGACACTCTGGGGCTGGTTGATGTATTGTGATGAGCTAGGGGCACAATAGACCTACTGGTCGCAGTGCCATACCCAACCAACTATCTATCTAACTTCAGCATTGGTCCGGTGTACCATGTAAGCCAATAAAAGTCCTTAAACGGAGCGCTTTCAATTATACGAAGGCCAAGAATCCTCGCTGCCGCACAGGATGAAAAGTTTTCGCGTACATTGGCTAAACGAGTCATGTGATCTCATGAATATAGTTCAAATGAAGCCATTGTATACCTACCGTTTTCCTTCTTGGACAGATGTGTTGGAATCTTTCCTTGTTAATTCACCACTTTGTAAGTCTTAATATTTATTTGAAATGAATACGAATTATAAAAAATACAGATTTGGAAGTACCTAAACTCCAGCGGGTCCATTTTTAGCAAAGGAATTTTTCGTAATTTGAACAAAATCTGTTAATAAATACGACTTTTATAAGTCACTACTCCAGCGCCACCAGCGTGTTTTCTAGTAGCCTATAATTACGGTGACCATTCGTTATGTTTTTTTTTTTCAGGACCGTACTGTTATTTAAAGGTCTGTCCTGCGTAGTTTTTCAAAACAGTAAACCCCCAAAATGTACTGATTCTTTCCAAGTGTCCTGCCTTTGTCCCGCATTTTCTTCGATATTTTAAAATTAACTTTTCCTAGTCGAAATAAAAGCAGCGTCGATAGCTAATTGATAACTTAATAAGGGTAAGCTGGTTTTGAAGGCTCAACCAGTCAATGCGTTCTAAATTTTGTACGGTTATGGGCAATGGATGACGAGTAAATGAAGACCAGCGTCAAATATATCAATAACACTGTTCTACAAATTTTTTGGTCATCGCTTAAGAAAAAAAAATGTTTTCCAAGCCAATTTTCTTTTCAAACAAGCGTTTTCGTAATTTTTTCGAAAAATGTGTTTTTGGTACAAAAAATTTACAATGCTAAAAATTATCCAATCAACATAAGCGACCTAGAGTCCTCTTACAAAAATATATTACTTTGCCGATTTTGATGAAAATTAGCCGAAAAGCTCCTTAAACTACCCTATAGAAAATTATTAGTGTTACAAGCGACCAAAATCGAAAAAAGTGAAGTTTCAATCATTTTCTTTTTACAGTACACGAAAATCTAATCAGAAAGGTAAATGCTACAGAACAAAATCTGCACAAATTATATACTTTTGCAAAGGCTCCATCAATACCTTTCGAGCTGTAGGTCGTTTGATGTGATATTGACGATTAACCGAAAAAAGTACTAAAAATTCGCTTTTTGAACAAATCTCGAAAACACTTCTTTGAAACCATGGGTATTTTTTTCTTGTTCAACGACCCAAAGTTTGCATTAAAAAATTTGCTTTACAGAGGTTCTTATTTCGTGTAAAGTAATATGTAATATGCCTTATTATAGTTTTGTATATATGCATTACAAAAAATGTAATGTAAATGTAAAAATTTTTTCCACTTTGTATGGAAGAAAAGGGTGCGCTATTCAAATGACGAGGAATGTATATATGTAGTATATATTTGTTATTTTTATACTACGCAATTATATGTAGGTAAATTTTTTGCAAAATTGTCCTGCATTTTCAAAATATATTTGTGGTCACCGTACCTATAATAGGACCTCCGACAATTTGACTAGGCTCTATTGAGTGGTTTTCGAGTTTAGTCCGAAAAACGGAAATGGCTATCATTTTATGTATGTAATCTTCCTTATCCTGAGTTTCGCCTGAAAAAAAATCACGCGAAAATTTTGATTCTCCCCATAGTAAGTACATGGAAACCAAAAGCGAGAAGTGAACCGGTTCAGGTAAGATGAAACTCATGATCAGGCTGAATATGTTTCGAATGAAAAAAAATCATCATGAAAGTAATAAACGTTTCGTATGTGTATTAACAAAATAGGTTCATAAATATGGCTTTTATAAATAACTGGACTCCAGCACCAACTAGCGGTTCCGGTTTTCGCAAGTGCTTTTTTCATCATGCTTACCAAATCGGTTCATAAATACAACTTTTATAAATAAGTCGTCTCCTGAGCCATCTAGCGGTTCCGTTTTTGGTAAACGTATTTTCCATTATGCCGAAACTATACCTTTTGAATTTGAAAGAAATCTGTTTATAAATACGCCTTTTATAAATAACTCGACTCCCGCGCCACCTAGCGGGTCTATTTTTGGTAAACGTATTTTCCATTATGCTGAAACTATACCTTTTGAATTTGAAAGAAATCTGTTTATAAATACGCCTTTTATAAATAACTCGACTCCCGCGCCACCTAGCGGGTCTATTCTTGGTAAACGTGTTTGCCATCATGCTGGTAGCTTACATTTTGAATGTAAAAAAAATCGGTTCATAAATACGCCTTTTATAAATAACTCGACTCCCGCGCCACCTAGCGGGTCTATTCTTGGTAAACGTGTTTGCCATCATGCTGGTAGCTTACATTTTGAATGTAAAAAAAATCGGTTCATAAAGCGATTTTTAAAAAATAACTCGACCCCAGCGCCATCTACCGAGTTTTCTGGTAGCCTACAATAGGACCATATATGCAAGGTATAACCTCTGAAAATTTGACTGAAATCTATGCAGTAGTTTTGGAGTTAACTCCAAACAACGAAATGGGCTATTATTTTATATACATATATACTAGCAGTGCGCGCTTCCACTCCGCAGCACCTGGGTTCAAACCCTGGTCAAAGCAACATCGCAAAAAAATATAGAAAAAAGGTTTTTTCTTAACAGCGGTCGTCCTTCGGCAGGCAATGGCAAACCTCCGAGTCAGGGATGATAAATGAGTTTTTTATTATGTACCAAATGGTCAAAAAAAGTGTACTAAATAAGCCGAAAAAGTACCAACATTTAAAAGACCACACATACATAGTTAAATATACATATATTTTTAGATTTTCTGTATAAAAATCATGATATAAAACATGGCGTTTCGAAGGTGGAAAACATAAGTGCAAATCAATTGTTTGAAAAGGCCACCAAAATGCCAAGGTAATCAAGAAAAGCATACAAGTTATACTTATTAAATGCTAGTAATACAAAAATTAAAAATAAAACCGTTGCATTTAACGGAATGGAAGTTTTACAAAAATATTTTGGAAATTTTTCCTTTTATAGAAATAAACAAGTTAATAGCAGTGTTCTCGTACCTAAAATCTCGCAAAGTGGGGGAAATCGAGAGCGTAAAATGACACTGAGATCTGCCAATTTCTGCTGGAAAAATTCTACCTACGAAAACTTATAAGTAATTGTCTGCTGACCACAACATGTGTTCGTGAATAAACAAAAGAAAAGAAGAAAAGTTTTGTTTGGTTAATTTACTATTAATTTCTAGTTTTCCAATTTCCGTGCGTCAACTATGGCTGCCGTATAAAATTATTCAATTGTGGATGAACATATTTGTTGGACGGAATTTACGCAAAATATTGAGAAATATACCAAAATAGATGATAATTCTGAAGGTTCTGACCGAATTTGTCAGTTGATCGTTAAAACGAAAATGGGATAATTTTAAAGACACATTTGTAGCTATATCTACTTAATTTTTGTGAAACATGTAAGGGTGCTTGGAGGAGATTCTTTTATTTTTGAATGCGTCATGATGTGGTATCAAAAATATTTGTTAGAAAGAAACTTACTTACCAATCAGAAAGTCAGAATGGCGTAAGTTTTACTGCGTTCAATAACTTTTTCTGATATTTTAGTCCTCCCCTCAGTTTTACTCGCTATGATTCTTTTATTCTCTGGCTACTATTACTTACTGGACAATTTTATGAATAAACCTATTATGACAGAAACGTTTTTTTTTTATTTAAGTAAGACTTTCGTTTTTAATAAACACCATGTATTTACTTAAATAAGGTAGAAAAATACGACTATACTTTTATGCACGAAAATTCAAAACTCCAAGTAAATAGAGTGTGGTATTTCGACATAATTGTAGTGCAGTACCGTATCTTGACAAAAATGAATCAAAAATGTCAATGTAGTAAAAATGTACTTTTGGCTTCCAAAATGTACCAAAAAAGTACAATTGTACCATCAATTTCATCACTGCTCCGAGTGTATTTCTGCCATGAAAAACAGCTTCTCACAAAAATACAATCGCCGTTCCGAGTCGGCGTTGTGTGACAACATCAAGGCGCACGCCACAAGTCGGAGGAGAAGCTCGGCCAAACACTAACATATGTGTAAGCGCCAATCTATTATTATTATTATTACCATAGCTAAGCCTGTATACCAAAGTTAAAGTTCTTCTGACTTATGCTTTCAAATTTATAGCTGAAAATTCCACCACGCCACGCCTCCTTTTATAAACTCATTCGTATACACCTTACTATAGGCACCTACCGTAGCTATGCCTGCATACCAAACTTCAAGTTTGTGTGGCTTATGGTTCCCAAGTTAGAGCTGATAAAAAATTTCAAGGCGATGGGATTTATATATACCGTATTATAAGCACTTACCGTACGTAGATATGACTACATACCAAATTCAAATTTCATGTGACTTATGATTTCGAAGTTATAGCTGATAAAAAATTCCACGCCTACGGAAGGTGTCACGGCACTTTTTATAAACTCATTCAAATCCACCTTACAATAAGCACCTACCGTAGCTGTGCCTGCATACCAAATTCCAAGCTCGTGGGGCTTATGGTTCCTAAGTTACAGCTGATAAAAAGTTTCACGGCTATGGGCTGTACCACGCCCCCTTTTATAAACTCATTTATTTATAAAATAAAATGATAAAATATTCCACGCCTACGGGATGTACCACGCATCCTGTTACAAACTCATTCATATACACCTTACTATAAGCACTTACCATTGCTGTACCTGCATACCAAATTTCAAGTTTGTGGGGCTTATGGTTGCCAAGTTAGAGCTGATTAAAAATTTCACGGCTATTGGATGTGCCACGCCCCTTTTACAAACTCATTTATATATACCGTATTATAAGCACCTGCCGTAGATATGTCTGCATACCAAATTTCAAGTTCGTGGGACTTATGGTTCCCAAGTTACAGCTGATAAAAAATTGCATGCCTATGGGAGGTGCCACGCCCCCTTGTCGAATCCCAATTTTTTCCCCCTATTATAGGCCTAGGTGTCATGGTAATACTCTGTCAAAGTTCCGTTCGATTCTGTCCGTCCGTTTAGACTGCAACATGGCACACACATACATACGTATGTACTTCCACAAATATATAGTAGATACCCTGCAAAAAGTGGGACTAGGTTAAACACTGGTACTGGACCACGAAACCTTATAACCAACACTACCCTGCAGGGAGTGACGTTAGCTTATACCTAACTTTAGTCTGCTTACGCGAACACTAGTGCTAACTATTAACTGTGTATTTTGTTCGAAAAAAGCTAACTACTTTTGTGGGGCGATGGCCGGAAAAAAGTCAGACCTGGATACCTCTGCATTACATGTCAACTAACTTGTAACTAACTACTTTTGGACATAAAATATCAATAAGAAAAACAAAATATTTTTTTGTTTTTTTACTTTTTTATTTACTTATTTATTTACTTTATTTTATTACATTTCATATTTGTTTACATATTCTGCTCTGGGTGGCCCCATATTCAAACACCGTCAGACATAACTTCAAAATGATAGTATAAAATTTCGATCTTCCTTTTATTTGTCCTGAATATGAAAAAGAATCTGCGAAGTTCAGAAAAAAAGTGTATTGAAAGTAATTTTTGTATGAGGATATTTAATAGAAACTTGTAAAGAAAACCAACTCCCGATTGCGTCTGCATGACTACTGCACGACTTTACAATTCACTTTAAGTTGGTTTTGTCATAGCTAATTAAAAGTGAGGTATTAATCGAAATCTCGCCAAAAAGCTAACTATAAGTTGGTTAGTTTTAACAATTGATAATTTTTCACTGCAGGGTAGTAACCAAAATGGTCCAAATATATGGAGAAAACATGGTTACATTAACATTACGATGTCATTGGACCTGACCACCTCTGGTCCAACGCTGCATAACATGGGACCAATTATGGTACTCCGCTGCATAACATGGGACCACCTAGACAACTACTCCTTTTGAACCATGGCACATTCGGCAACCGAATCATATTGCCGAAGGGCCACGAAGAGGTGGTGTTCAACACATATATCAGTTTTTTACGTTTGAAGTGGTCCAGGTCAGCATAACAAGCTACTAGTATGAAGCCTGGTCCTTCTGCACATACATTAAAACCACGACCCAGTGGACCACCTGGTCCTCAAATTTTTGCAGGGTATCTATCCTTCTCTTAGGGAAAAATAATGTTTGGGGATATCTCGGACACAGGGCTACCTATCGTGTAAGTTTTAAGTCCAAATATTTCTTTTTAATTGGCTAAATTGTATTCTAAATATGAGCCAAATCGGCAAGTAAATCAAATTTTTAGCAATATCCTGACCCCAGCGCCACCTAGCGAGAAAATTTTTGGTAGAAATATTTCTTTTCATGGTAGTGATATATGTTCCAAATATGAACGAATTCGGTCCTGCCGTTTAGTAGTTTACAGCCTTATTCTGTATCACGAACGATAGGCAACCCGAACGATTCGTCTGCAGAGGAATGCTTCAAAAATTAGTCCGGAGGATACCATTCCAACGTAATGTATGAAAAGCAAGAGGAAGACGACCGATAGAGTTTAAAATCGCAATCAGAGAGGTTGTCGTCTGCAGACGAATCGTTCGTTTTACCTATCGTTCGTGATACAGAATAAGGCCCTTAGTGACATTCAATATACGTAAAACTCTATGTAATTGTGAAATCGTGACGTCTCAGCATTCTTCATTTTTCGGCAACAACAATATATAATTTAAAATTTTTTTAAATTGAAAAACCTTCCAAACAGAAGGTCCAAATAGCACTTTTTACAGAATTGAAATCGGTTCAGCCGTTTGGTCAGGCATCGCCGTCATACGGAAAACATTTCATTTTTATATATATAGATAGATAAATCGGTTTCTGCACTCAATAATGTTTTCAGCCCGTCCAAGTCTCCAGCCATAACATTGGTTCCATCAGTGGCCAAACCAATTAAGTTTCTTATTTTTAAAGGCAGGATTGGCAAATGTTTAAAAGGTACAATTGGCAAATATTTATATGCAAAATGATGTTTGATATATATATTTTTATAATTAGGGGCGTGTGTGAATCGGTAACAAAGTTCTATGGGGGAAGCTGAAGAATAATATTTGTGAGACAGTTTTGCCAATCTGCTGTGTGAAATGAAATCTTTTTTGACAGCAGTAAATTTTTGATAACCGCAGATTTTTGCGGAATAAAATATTACAAATTTAAGTGAAATTAATATTTTATGAAAACATCTGCCAACATTGATTGCAATTCATCAATTTAAGCTTTTATTTAACGATAAATTACACACATCAACATTCTTTGTGATTGTCAAAATTTTCTATGCATTTGTCAAAAATTTTCACGCCGCGAAATTTGTTACAGATTCACACACGCTCTAAGAATTCAAAAACTTAATTCAACTATCCGACCGAAATCTTACTTTGCCGACCAACCTACCTAAATGAAAAAGAAGCGACAAAATTTGGTCGCAAAAGACCAATAGTGATAACACTGACTGTAACAAACATTTTTTTAGAAATAGAAATATACTATGGTTTATTTTATTTTTAATTTATTTTTATTTTTTAATTTGAGCTGTTAAATGAAGCAGTAATAACACGCTGTCGGATGCTGCCTTTAGACCTATTGAAGGTTACTTAGAAAAGTATTAGCTACTGAATAAACTAAAATTTATCTGCTCAAATCTGCCGCTGAAATTTTAATGTATCTTTTTTTAAAACACGTACAGCCACCTGTATGTAAAAATTTCAAGCTTTTTAATTGTGAAGATTCCACAGAAAGATTTTGGGTATGCAGTTTTCTAGTATTTGTCGATTTCAAAGCCGCTTTCGACAGCACGAAAAAAAGTTGCTTTATGCCGCGATGTCTGAACTTTGTATAACCGCTAAACTATCGAAAACATCGAATGGGATGACTGTCGATAGTTTTACAGCTCTAGGACTCGGCCTAAATCGCTGAGGCGGATACACCGCCAATAAAGAAGAAGAAAGAAAAACTGTTTGAATACGCAGTTGCAATAATTTAAATGTAAAAGCGTTTTCTTTTCCCGAAAAAAGGCTGCACTTATTCTGCCTTGTGTTAGCGCTGTCAAATTTTCATGTTCTTTTCTCAGCCCTTTCACAAGGCGTCGTGTTATTTCTCAGCAGGTTGCGCTCTGATACGGCAAAAGTGCTGCCTTTTCAGCCCTCAAATAAGCGTGAGGGTGAGAGTTGCACGGTTGATTTTTAATTTAAACAGAATTGTTGTCCGTATCAGAAATAAGTGTTTTGTTTTAAAATTACTAAAGGCTTACAGGCCAAGTGAATAATTCAGCTTTATTAATAGCGTTTTCTTTTCTC
>NW_016166772.1:16408-23246 GCF_001687245.7 Rhagoletis zephyria | reverse complement strand
GATATAGATATAGATATAGATATAGATATAGATATAGATATAGATAGAATAGAACATAGAAGAATATAGAATGTATATATATTTCATTGATATGTACATATCTCTCCNTAGATATAGATATAGATAGAATAGAACATAGAAGAATATAGAATGTATATATATTTCATTGATATGTACATATCTCTCCCTCATAGGGAAAGCACTTATTGAATTCTGTTTTTCGTTTTGCGCATGCATTTTCTTTTTACTTTAAAATTTCAATACTAAAACACGTTTTTTACGATAACTCAATGCTGAAACCACACTCTTTATTTCCTATTAAATAAATTTCTTTTAATTCCGACAATTAGAAATTCGCTAGAAATGTAAATACATAATTAATTCCAAATGTCAATTCTTGACTCAAGGGATTGCTTCGAACTATATCCGCTTAATTCACAGAACATGCTTTTCATGTGAGCGTTTTCAAAATATCTAATTAATTTGTATGTACAAAATCCCATAGTGATACACGAAACACAAAGAAATTTAAATTAATCGGTTTCTACCTACCGATTATCTTTTGACCTACGGGTTCGTAGAAACACACCACTCTTGTAAGACACAAAACTCCGCGAGAAACGTTTAACCTCGTAACATAGATAATTTTCAAGACCGTTTTCAGTATGTACGAACGACACTAATTACTATTTCAGTTTAAAAAAATATCAATAACGAAAAATAAACACTGTTTACTTCGGAGTTTGATTGCAGTGCAGGGCGCACAATAAGAAAACGTTTTGAGATTGATATTTAAAGGATTATATAATTGAAGATGAATCTATTGAATTCAATGCCATGTACAATTCATATTGGATTTCGAGGTTTTTTTTTAAACGAGTTCAGACTATTAAAAGGTTAACAATATATGCAATTTTAAACGAATAATGAGAAGATGTTGATTCTCGGGCGGTTAAGAAGCGAGGCAAGAAAAGTGCTTGACTCATTGGAAGAGACGCTTCAGTTGGCACCGGTCAAAGACGGGCGCCATGTCGAATACATGGATCTTATCCAATTTTCGGAGTAACTGATCTACGTGGCAAGGCGGGTGCTATATGGCAAAACTCAAGTGGCAACCCGAAATCCGTACTGGCTTAACGATAATTTAGCAAACCAACTCACTCGCTTCTTAACCGCCCGAGAATCAACATCTTCAATTACATCTTCTCATTATTCGTTTAAAATTGCATATATTGTTAACCTTTTAATAGTCTGAACTCGTTTAAAAAAAAAACCTCGAAATCCAATATGAATTGTACATGGCATTGAATTCAATAAATTCATCTTCATATAATCCTTTAAATATCAAACTCAAAACGTTTTTTTATTGTGCGCCCTGCACTGCAATCAAACTCCGAATTAAACAATTAAACGAATTAAGTACCTCCATGTGACACCGAAGTGTTCCATGGAGGGTATGAAGAATGGCCGGCTTTCAGAGACATGTTTACGGCCGTGTACAAAGAACACCCAAAATTGACGCCCGCGCAAAAGTTATATCACCTGCGGTTAAAGACAAAAGGCCAGGCGGGGCTGATAATAAAGCAATACCCACTCAGCAACGAAAATTTCCAACTAGCTTGGGAGGCCCTAAAGGCTCGCTATGAAAACCGTAGGATACTAGTGGTTTACCAGCTGAGAACGCTCTTCAATATCCAACCCATCTTCTCGGAAAACGGAGAGCAAATTCAGAAAATCCAGTCGACAATAAATAACTGCATCTCAACCCTAACTGCACAGAAAATCTCCACCACTGACTGGGACCCCATCCTGGTATAATTGTGCTCATCAAAATTGCCAAGTGAGACACTCTCCCTGTGGGAGCAATCCCTCAGCTCCCGCAAGGCATTGCCACGGTGGTCAGAGATGGATAAATTTCTCACGAGCCGATACGAGGTCGTGGAAAGGCTGAGTACATATCGGCCAGGCAAGATAAAACCCCAATTTCAAAATTTTACCCCAAGAGCAGTTAATCAAAGTTCAAATTTTGTTAATAAAAACAGGACTCAAACTTTCCATACAGAGTTTGCTAAACGCGTTTCATGTAAACTGTGCAATAGCAATCACGGAATGAAACACTGCGTAAGATTCAAAACCCTTTCGGTGCCAGAACGTCTCAAGTTCGTAAAGGAAAATAACTATTGCGAAAACTGCCTCTCCTACTCAAACTTAAATAATGAATGTCAAAGCAATTTCTCATGCGTGTATTGGCAAAAAAGACATAACTCGTTGTTACATTTTCAAGCCAAACCCCAAGGTCAAAAACCAAACTCTAAACCCCAAAAAACCATAACTCAAATGGCGACACTGAGGGTAGATAATGAAGGGCCTTCGTCATCTAAAGACATTACGCTGGGCTTACGAACACAAAGTTTTATGGAAAACAACGTGAATAAGGTTTCGTTACATTTCGCGAGTAGCAATGGAGCCACCCTTCTGCCAACAGCAATAGTCCCCATATACTTTGCTGGCGAGTTCCATAAGATCCGAGCCCTTATAGATCAGGGATCAGAAAAGACATTTGTAGCCTCCCGACTACAAAAACTCCTTGGCTTGCCAACACGAGAAATACACTACGAAATTTCCGGAATGGGCGGCTTGATAGTTAAAAATTCCAAAAAGGTCTGCGAATTGACACTGTGTTCATCAGATCTGACTCAAAAAATAAAGGCTCAGGCAATCATGCCGCAGCTTACCCATTTCCTCCCAACCTTCAAAGTGTCAAATCCCGATCTAATCGAGCTTGCCACATTATCACTGGCAGATCCAAATTGTTGTTCACCCGGAAGAGTCGACATGGTAATCGGTAGCGATATCACCCCACAGATTCTGGTACAAGGACTCCATCACAACGTATGTGGTACACTTATGGCACAAAACACGATATTCGGATGGATCCTCAGCGGGCCGATTGCTGAAGAAATATCAACATTCTCCACGTGTGTCACCGAATCGCAAAACGACTCCCTTAACAGTCTTTTAAGGAAATTATGGGAACAAGAAGAAGTCTCCACAGAGAAAACGCTGCGAGAAATTGTACCGTTCGACAACAATTCGGCAAGCAGATGGACGCTATATGGTTAAATTACCCTTCAAAGAAGACTTTCCAGACAAAATAGGAGTCTGGAGGAAAGACCGGAACTAAAACATAAATACGCTGAGGTATTGGATGAATACTTGGCTATGGATCACATGGCTCCCACTTCTCCACGTGAAGTTATGAATGAGGGGAAATATTTCTCCTTTTATTTGCCGCATCATGCTGTCTTGAAACATGATAGCAAAACCACTAAGGTTAGGGTCGTTTTCAATGCCTCTAAAACCTCCCACTCAGGGAATTCCTTAAACGATGCGCTACTCACGGGCTCAGTCTTGCAAAATGACTTGATGCTAATCATCCTCCGATGGAGGTTATACAAGTTTGTTTTTAACGGCGACATTGAGAAAATGTACCGCCAAATTCTTATTCACAAGGAAGATCAGGACTTCCAGCGAATACTCTTTCGCAGATCCCCCAACTCTCCAATAGAAGATTTTAAACTGAAGACAGTAACCTTTGGTGTTAACTGTGCTCCATATTTGGCGATCCGAACACTTCACCAATTAGCAGAAGATTGCAGGCGCGATTATCCTCTCGTAAATAATATTCTGAAGCGAGAAACGTATGTAGATGATGTCCTCTTAGGCGGGCACGAAATACAGTCCACAATTAACTCGATGTCTCAGACTATCGAAGCTTTAAAGTCCGCAGGATTTCCACTCAGGAAAATCACAGCAAATCAATCAAACCTACTCGAGTCAATTCCCAGTTCGAGCCCTTTAGATGCTGACTTTCTAAAATTTCAAGACGCAAGTTCGACGAAGACGCTTGGAATTCAGTGGAACGCGCTAACAGACACGTTCTCATACTCATACGATCTTCCAACTTCAAACTGTAGTACTAAAAGGCAAATCTTGTCAGCCGTAGCGAAGCTTTTCGACCCGGCAGGATGGCGAATCGGACATCGCAGATCCTCCAAACGGTCGGCAATGCTACATGAGCCACGTACGCAGCGGTGACAACCCAGCTGACTTAGGCACAAGAGGATGCAAACCACAGGATTTAGCCGGTTCTTCTTTATGGTGGAAGGGTCCAGAGTAGCTCGTTAAGCATGTCTCATGCTGGCCGAATCCCACACCTCCAAATGTCGCTCCGCCAGAACTGAGGCATGTAGAGGCCTTCCACGCCATCGAAGACGCGGATATACTTGACAGGTTCTCCTCTCTACCTCAGGTATTCAGGGTAATCGCATATATGTATCGCTTCATCCGAAGATCCCGCAAACTCCCAATTCACAACACGCTGATGCTAGCGCAGAAGGAAGTAAATGAGGCCAAATTGCGGGTCATCCTCTGGGAAAACTATCGCCCAGCTGGCGGCATCTCAGCCAATTAAGAAAAAGAGACCTTTGCTGACACTAAACCCCGTTGTAGACGATGTCGGAGTAATGCGGGTAAACGGACGCCTCAAATATGCGACCCTCAGTTATAATGAGCGCCATCCCATTATTGTACCTCCTGACTCCCGTTATTGTTCTCTATTGTTATCTTTTCTACACACTACAATGTTACATGCAGAAAACCAATTGATGGTAAGGATGGTGCAACAGGAGTATTATGTTCCACGGCTCAAGCCCAAGTTGAAAAAGTGCATCTTCCACTGCAAAACATGCACCCTATATAAGCAGCAAATGAGAACCCAAATAATGGCTGCGCTACCCCCCGAAAAGGCGACTTACACTCTTCCGTTTCACACCACCGGAGTCGATTTTTCCGGCCCATTCCTGGTCAAAACCTCCTCCCTTCGCCGTGCGTCCTACAACAAAGCATATGCATGTGTTTTCGTGTGCTTCTCTACAAAGGCCATCCACCTAGAAGCTTTCTCGGATTTGACTTCAAACGCGTTTTGCGCACAAAGTCATATCGGACAATGGAAAAAATTGCGTCGGTGCTCAACGAGCCCTTCAAAGAGAATTTGCAGCGTTTGTGAAAGAAGCGTCCACCGACATTGCAGCCAAGTACGTTGCTCAAGGATTTTCTTGGCAATTCATTCCACCCTATGCCCCTCATATGGGTGGACTATGGGAGGCAGCAGTCAAAAGCTTCAAATCGCATTTCACTAAGGTCGCCGGCAATCATAAATACAGTTTTGAAGAATTCTCAAATCTGCTGATTAGAATTGAAGCGGTCCTCAACTCTAGGCCTCTTTCTGCTATCTCTCAGGATCCGCAGGATTTATAAGCTCTGACCCCAGGACACTTTTTGCGGGGAGCTCCCTTATTGTCTCTACCTGAACCCAATGCTGAAGACCTCTCTTTGACGCTGAAGTGGCAGAAGCTCAAAGTGCTCCATCATCAATTCAGCACCCGGTGGAAGAATGAGTACCTCAAAGAGCTCCACAAGCGGTATAAATGGAAACATCCGCAAACGAATGTCAAGGAAGGCGACTTGGTGGTCGTTAAAGATGATTTGCTCCCACCAAACGAGTGGCGACTAGGTCGGGTAACAAACTTGCACGTAGGTCCTGACCAAAATGTTCGGGTTGTATATGTAAAGACCCAGCTTGGAGTGATTACCCGAAATATTGGCAAATTTTGTGTCCTCCCCTCTGCATAACTATCATCCCAGTTACTTCTCTTATACTTCACTAGAAAATCTCAAAAACTCATAAATTTTAAATGGCACCCCCACTAAAGTATTTCCTTTAAAATGTCTTCTTACAGATCACGCCGTAGCACGGAGTCCAATAGGTGCCGATTATGTGGTCGCGCACACGCCTTGCGCCACTGCACCGCTTTCCTCTCAATGAAGCCCGATGAGAGATATGAATGTGCACGGACACACAACTATTGTGTAAATTGCCTGGCGATGTCACACACCACCGGTGCATGCGATTCTGCAGCCAGTTGTCACCACTGTGGCTTAGGGCACCACACCATACTCCACAGAGGAAAACGGCGGTTTGCAAGTGCGGCAAGGAAGTCGGGCAAGCGTGCTAAAGTATTACACAGCCGGTCATCCCAGCAGCGTATGAGAAAGCTAAGACGGTTAGTCGACGAGGAAAGAAAGGTGCTTGACTCATTGGAAGAGACGCTTCAGTTGGCACCGGTCAAAGGCGGGCACCATGTCGAAGACATGGATCTTATCCAATTTTCGGAGTAACTGATCTACGTGACAAGGCGGGTGCTATATGGCAAAACTCAAGTGGCAACCCTAAATCCGTACTGGCTCAACGACAAGTTAGCAAACCAACTCACTCGCTTCTTAGCCGCCCGAGAATCAACATCTTCAATTACATCTTCTCATTATTCGTTTAAAATTGCATATATTGTTAACCTTTTAATAGTCTGAACTCGTTTTAAAAAAAACCTCGAAATCCAATATGAATTGTACATGCCATTGAATTCAATAAATTCATCTTCAATTATATAATCCTTTAACCCTCCGTTAGGCGCGTGGACTACATATGTAATCCACACATCTTTTAGCAGGGACCAATTAAAACTTGGGTGGAGGATGACATTGCCCGCTTGAATAGCTATCGATGATATACAAAAGTGCTCACTTAGTATAAAATTGAGGGGCTAGGCCCAAATTTAACACTTTTAGCCACAGTTGAATACGAGTGGACTACAATTGTAATCCACGCGCCTAATTACGTAACATTTTTTGCCAAGTGCACATTTTGGAAGTTTGTCTGTTTGAACACTGAGATAAGTTTTATAATTCCAAAAAACAAATCTTAATTCCATAAAAAAAT
>NW_016166772.1:10484-10681 GCF_001687245.7 Rhagoletis zephyria | reverse complement strand
TGGTAATAATTCACCATACCTAGAAATTTTTGTAATTTATTTATTGAAAGTTGTTTTTCAAAATTAGTTATTGTCTCAACTCGTTCGAAAGATGGTCCTAACCCTTCACTTGAAATTTCATAACTAAGAAAATCTAATTTACTTGTTCCGAAAATGCATTTACTAGGTTTAATATTCAAGTTATATTTTCCAAGTTT
>NW_016166772.1:0-10434 GCF_001687245.7 Rhagoletis zephyria | reverse complement strand
GTTGAAATGTTTGTGCACTGTTTCGTAGACCAAAAGGCATCCGAACGAATTCAAACATTCCAAATGGTGTAGTAATTGCTGTTTTATGTATATCTTCTTCAGCCATCGGTATTTGATGATACGCACGAACAAGATCAATTTTGGAAAAAATTTGTTTATTTTTTAAATAAATAGCTAAATCATGAATGTGAGGTAACGGATAACGATCTGGAATAGTAATGCAATTAAGTCTTCTGTAATCTCCACAAGGTCTCCAATCATTTGGTTCTTTTTTAGGAGCTAAATGTAAAGGAGATGCAATGTGAGAGTGTGAAGGTCTACATATACCTGTTTTAACTAAAAATTCAAATTCTGTTTTTGCTATTTTAAATTTAATTGGATCAAGACGACGTGGTTTAGAGAAAGGTAGCACTCCCTTTGTTTCAATTCAGCGAACCGTTTGGTGTTGCACTGGTTTAGTGTAATCTGGTTCACAAGTAATTGAAGGAAAATCATTTAAAAGCTTAGAAAATTTATTTTCAGTAATTGGTATCCTTATTGAAAATATATCGCAAAAACCAGATGATCCAGAAACTTTCAATTTTGTTGTTGAATCAGTAATTTCTCTATTTTTAATATCAACTAATATACCAAATTTCTCTAAAAAGTTAGCGCCTATGATTGGTGTTGAAATATCCGCTAATATGAAAGGGAATTCAAAATCGCGTCTTAAACCTAGATTAATTTTTAAAAGTTTTGTACCATATGTTTTAATAAAAGAGCCGTTAGCTGCAGTCAAATTAAGATCTGAATTTCTTTTATGTGATTTGAATTTTGAAGAAGGAATGACCGAAACGATTGCACCAGTATCAATTAAAAAATTTAATTTATTGGATTTATCATAAATAAATAGGCGGCGAGATGGTTTAACTTCATTCCCATTATTAGCCACTGTCATAATGGAACGATTTAGTTTAAAACATTTGTATTTGAATGATCACTATTTGCATTAAAATTACAAGGTTGAATACATTTATAAGCGTTATTTTTGAATTTTCTGTGGTACCAACAAATGTTTTGATTAGAATTGTCTCTCGATCTAGAAAACCTTCTCGATTTAGAATGACTTCTATCTCTATCTCTAGATCTTGATCTAATTTGTAATTGATTAATATCTTCTGTAATTTTGTTAAGATTTTGATAAATGACTGTAGTTAAATCAGTTAAATTTCTAATGCATTGTTCAAGAATAATATTATTATTTACTACACTAGCGACATTAAAAGATTTAGACGATTGAGGTTTATTTATCAAATCAAACAATTTATCTGCAAGAGAAATAATTTCTTCAGTACTTTGATTACTACAAGAAGTTATATGAATTTGTATTTGCTGCGGTAATTTCCTACTCCATAATTTAAATAAAAGTTCTTTACTAACAATTGATTTGGAACCTGCTAAAGATTTCATATGTCTATAAAATTCTGATGGTGAATGATCACCTAGTTCGGTATTTGAAAATAATTGCTCTAATCTCTTCTCTTCGCTAAGAGAAAATCTTTCACATAAAACTTTTTTAATTGTTTCATATTTGTTAATCAAAGGAGGTGGATTGATAACATCAATAATTTTAGAAATTGACTCTCTTTGAAGAACAACTAAAACGTTTTGAAATTTAATATTATCATCATGTACATTGTTAATTTCGAATTGTCCTTCCACAAGGAGAAACCATGCTTCCATGCTTGTCCTTCCCAAAAATGAGGTAATTTAATAGTTTTTGATAAATTCGCACTAAAATTATTTTCATTTGGAAAACAATTAGGTTGTATACTTTGAGAAATATTTAAATTTGAAGTGTGTATTGGGTTTTCATGTTGATTTTCTATTGTTGTTGTGTTCTCTGTGTGTGTGCGTGTACGTATTGGTGATCTTTGCATTTTGAAATGAACTGGAGAAGTTTACAAAATAAATATATGTAATAATAATTTTAAATAACTCAAATAATATTTATATATATAAACCAAAAAAATTTAAAGTTTAAATAAATGTTAATAAAAATTAATTATATTAATATAAAATTATTTATATTAGTTGCAGTTAAAAATTCAAAATTTCTTTTAAATATTTTGGTTTTAAAATTTAAATATATTGAAAATGGTTGGTAAATCTCGAATTAATTATAAATTAATTTATTAATAAATTTAAACTAATTTTTCCTTTTGTTGTTAATAAATTTGTAATATTGTTTTATACAAATAAACAAAGTCGAATGAATCAACGAAAGACTTAAGGGACGAACTTTTTTTTTTTTTTTTTTTTTTTTTTTTTTTTTTTTTTTTTTTTATTTTTTTTTTTTTTTTTTTTTTTTTTTTTTTTTTTTTTTTTTTTAAATCTTGTTCTCGAAGAAAAAGTTTCGATGTTCTAATCGGCTATCGCTCTTTACATGTTTTAAAATGAATTCCGGTTCTTAATAAATTTGTAGGATTTTTTTTAATTTGTAAAATATTAGCTTCAGTTATAAGTATTTGTTTTGTGTAGAATTTTTATAATCGTTAATTTAAAAGAAAAACATAATTAAACTGGCCTTTATGTTACTGCTGTAAGACCGCAATTTGTTTGATTAATTTTACTATTTTTCTGTTGTCGTTCTTTGGTTTCATATACATAATTTATTGAAGAATACGAATTTGAGATGGGACTGCAATTGATTTCTGGTTGTTGTTAGTCTCTTCTTAATTTGCTTACTATTGTTAGTGCAAGTAATTCGACTCCAATAACTGATGATTGTTCAGTTTGATGAATGCAGTTATAAATAGGTATTAAGGTCGTGCTTATTTGAATTCTTTCAGTAGTATTGTTCTTAGGTTCACAGGAGGAATCAGAGGACTGTATTGTCTAGAACTATAATGTCTTGTTTTGTAAAAGATGATGAAATTTGTTCCTTGAATCTATACTCTTTATTCTGTTATTACAGGATCGCCAATATGTAGGATATACATATATTTATATTTAAGTTTATTTTTAAATAAAAGTATTTTAATGTTTTAATATTGAAAGTTTATTTATTAATAATCAAAAATTTTCTTTTCAACTACAAACAAATTCATAGAACCATAAATTGAAAATCAAGAATTTAAACAAGTATAAAAACATACAAGTAAAATACCCTACAGTTACCAGTACTTACGTCGCAATATATTTCAAACTCCGTACCTGGCACGACGAACGCTTTTATATCTAAGCTGGAATTGTTGCTTTTTACCCGCTGTAATGTGACCTTCAGCCAAACTCGCGTAGTTAATCATTTGTGGAAAGTGAATCGCTTCGACGCGCGACAGTGCGTCAGCAATGACATTGTCCTTGCCGGGAAGGTAGCGAATGTCTGTAGTGAATTGGCTCAAAAAATTAAGATACCTTATTTGCCTAGGCGAAGCTTTCTCCATTTTTTGGCGAAAAGCGAATTGGAGCGGCTTATGGTCCTTGTATATGGAACATTTTTGTCCCTCGACCATATGTTGGAAGTACTTTACCGCTTTATACGCACCTAAAAGCTCGCGGTCCTACGTGCTGTAGCGCTGCTTTGCGCCATTAAGTCGTTCCGACTAGAAACTGAGTGGTTGCCATTGGTTGCCGTCAAGCTGCTGTAGCACGGCTCCGAGTGCCGTTCCGGAAACATCGACCGCGAGTGCTAAGGAAATACCAAAAGGGTGGCTTTCGGATTCCATTCTATTTTTGAGGTGTCGCGTTTTATATTCCCTTTAATGAGGCATCAGGTTGCTGCACAGCGGCTTGCATCACGGAATCCTTTGACCCCTCTTCGTTAAGCATTCTGCTTTAAAAGTCGTCGGGGTCACCAATTTGTAGTGATTGCGTTAAATCAAACACAAGTGTATGCGAAAATGATGAAAAGATCGTTTATGATATGTTATACGCACCAAAAGCGAATGAGGAACTTTAGTTTATTGGAAGTGCCCCTTATAGCAGCCGCTGAATGTTTTCCAAACGGTATAGTGGCGTGATTTCCTAACGCTATGTATTTTGCAAAAGAATTGTATGTATGTAAGATGTACAAAAGAGAGTGTGAACATTAAACGTCAAATGCCTATGCTTAAGGGGATGGCTCATGGTACGACTTGTTAGTCCGACTTAATCTTGTACACCCTCCCCGGCTGAGTCCTGTGGACTTAGTATGCCTTCATCAGCCTCAAGAATACGGCATATTCGTTGGATTGGGCGCTGGCAGTGATGCTTACGGTGCAGTCCTCGGTCAAAGGTGCTATATTTGATGGTGACCACTCGCACCAGCCCGTCACTCCCCGGATGCACCCCGGTGATGCGTCCAATTCGCCAGCGGGATGGGGGAAGATGCTCCTGCTGGATAGCCACGATGCCACCAACTCGAACATTTTGTTTAGGTCTTGCCCACTTACTTCGAGGCTGCAGTTGCACCAAATACTCTTCCTTCCAGCGGTGCCAAAAATGTTTCAGCATGCGTTGAAGTCGCTGATAGTATTTAAGACGATTATCTGGAGCCTCTGGAACGGCGGATTCTGGACGGGAGTTCAAAGGTCGGCCGATGAGAAAACTGCCAGGCGATAATGCGAGACCACCATCAGGATCATCGTGGAGCGCAATTATGGGTCTTGAGTTGAGGCAGGCCTCAATGCGCACCAGCAGGGTACTAAGTTGATTAAACGTAAGTACGCTGTCTCCCACTACCCGTTTCAAGTGCCTCTTCGCCGAACGCACTGCCGCCTCCCATAAGCCTCCTTGATGGGGCGCGGCTGGAGTGATAAAATGCCAGCAAACCCCAGCATCAGACAGTTGTTGTTGGGCGTAGGTACTTATCCATTCCGAAAGTTCGGATTGGAGTTGGCGGTTTGCACCTACAAATTGTGTGCCGTTGTCACTGTAAAGGTTGGTGCAATAGCCTCGGCGACTGACAAAACGATCAAAAACATCTAGAAATGCTCTGGTGCTTAGGTCTTCTGCCAACTCTATGTGCACTGCCTTTGTGCACATACAGACGAAAATCGCGGCATACGTCTTGGTGGTAGCGAAGGAACGTTTGCCACCATGGCGGACCAGGAACGGCCCGGCGTAATCTAGCCCGGTATTAGAGAACGGGGGTGCCACTAAAACTCGATAACGGGAAGATCAGCCATTTGTTGTTGTTGCATGACTTGTTGCTGCAGTTTGCAGGTTCTACATCGATGTATGCATCTCTTGACCAGGACTCGTGCGTGCACGATCCACAATTCTCGTCGTAAATATTGTAACATCTCTCTTATACCACCGTGCATGGTCATGCTGTGAGCATTCCGGACCAGGAGCGTTGCGAAGGTGCACTCTGCGTCTGCGTGTCGTAATCGGCCTCCAACCCTTAACACACCCGATTCGTCTAATAGAGGATTGAGCGGAAGCAACTTACTCGAGGTCGGGACAATGTAAGAAGCTCGTAAAAGATTTATCTCTGAAGCGTAAAAATTACCTTGTGCTTCGCGAACGTGGAGTATGAATGCTTGCTGGATTTCATTAGCCGTCATGACTGGCGTCTGCCAGTGCGATTTGCCAGCAGGTCTAAAGCGCAGAACATAGGCGGTGGTATGTAACTTTCGTTGAATAGTGCTGAAACGTTCGACTAGTGGGATGAATGTTGAGTTGGAACCCAAGCCAATCCGTACTTGTAACCTTGGAGTGCAGGGTGCAGAGATGAGCCCGAACCACACGCAGTTCGGCATCATGCTCTTGCTGTTGCTTATCATCGAGTTGTCGCAGTTGTCCGCAGTAAAAGTTTTCGTCGTAGATGACGTCTGGCCCCTTCCACCAAACAGATTAACTACTTAGGGCTTGTGGCGTTATGCCGCGACTGACGCAGTCGGCGGGATTCTCCTTAGTTCGTATATGATGCCAATGTGAAATACTGGAATGCTGCTGGATGTACGCAACCCGATTCGACACATACTGCATCAGATTGCTTGTTGACTTACGAATCCAAGAGAGAACTATACTAGAGTCGCTCCAATACATGCATTGGTCTTGGCTGAGCTGAAGAACTTCTCGAGCGTTCACCATCGTAGTAACCAGCAAGTGTGCAGCGCATAACTCCAACCTGGGAATGGTTATAGCTTTCAGTGGACTAACCTTCGTTCGCGCAGTCACCAGCCCTACTCGGACTGTCCCATCAGTGTCAATACTTCGAGCATAAATGACGGCTGCATATGCCCTTTCGCTGGCGTCGCAAAACCCATATAGCGTTGTAATGGCAGACTTCGCCATTCCGATCCAACGAGGTATGCGGAGCTCCGCGACGGCTGGTATAGCGCTTCGAAATTTAAGCTATTTCTCGCGGAGTTCGGGTGGTGGAGGTGTGTCCCAATTGATCTTAGCCGACCATGTCAACTGCATCAATATGTTAGCTGTCACTGATACCGGCGCCAAGGGTCCCAAGGGGTCAAAGATTTTAGCCACTTCGCTCAACACCTGGCGTTTAGTAGGAACCGGGATGATTGCGTCTAATCGTACTTGGAAAAAAAGCTCGTCAGTAATCGGAGCCCAGTGCAGAACCAACACTTTCGCATCAGTGGCCCCTAAATTTAGGTCTGAACTTGACGACCCTAAGCCACATGTGAAAAGAACATCTGCCGCGTTCGGGTTCTACTTGCAAAGTCTAAACCGACCATGTTGCAATATCGTTGTGATGTCTCTAGCTAAGGTGGCAGCTTCCGATGGAGTATCCATGCTATCAAGAAGGTCATCCATATAGAAATTACGCAGAAAACTATCTCGGGCCTTTGCCGCTCGAGCCTCATCAGGAACCGCTGATTGGTTTTCATTGGCACACTGCTGCAAGACGCGTGCCGCGTTGAAAGGACTGCAAGCCATAATGCCTTGACATATGAATTGCCAAGAGCTGATGCATTCGGTGAAAATGGGATTTGTACTATGTATCGGCCATCGCTCTTGCGCGATACCGTTTTACAGAAAATCTCTTCGCTAAGGTCGTCAACAACTGGGGGTCGGCCAACCTCCTCCAGCTCCCAGAAGCGTTGCAGTATCTCATCTAGTCGCTCCTCTTCAGCGGCGAATTTCGGTAACGCGCGTAAAGTTGGAAGCGACGTACCGCATGGGAACGCAGTTCCGCAAATGACCCACCCCAGACGGGTGGACAGGGCGCACGGCTCTTTAGACCCACCAGTGATTGTTTCCCCCAGGAGAATCATACCCCAAATGTCCGCTCCAATGAGAACATCGATGCTCCCTGGAGTGTGAAACGTGGGATCGGCTAGTGGTATGTCTTGCAAATGTTGATAGTGGTTAATGTCTATTGGCGACTCAGGAATCTCCGAAGTTATTTGTGGTAGGATATAAGCTCCAAAGGTGCACTCAAACGTGGCATCGTGGTATGAGCGCATCACCAGAGTCGCCTGGCCACGCGACGAAGTCACCCTCTGAGAGCCAATTCCTTCTACCGTAAGCGTGTTCCGTCTTCTGTGGAGACCCAAGTGGTTGAAAAATCATTCTGTAATGAAGCTTACCTGTGAACCCATGTCGCATAATATACGGCAGGCTACTTCTTCTCCCACCTTGTCTAAAAGTGGAGCTCTAGCTGTAGTCAGAAGGACAATCCCCTCAGATTGCGCCAGGAGAGACTGCACCGCATCTATGCGAGGCAAAACCTGTGGCGTAATGGCGCCGACAGATGTTTCAAATGCGGGGGCTGGTCGCGTTGCCGCACTGGTGGTTGCAGGTAACTTCTCGTTGCATGAAGAAGCCTTACAAAGCAAGGTGTTGTGTTTCTGTTTGCAGTTGTGGCAGGTTCCTGAGCTGCGCTCTCGAGCCGAGTGGCTAGTTCCGAGACAATTATAGCATAAAGATGCTTGCCGGACAAGGTTCAAACGTTGATCTACAGTCAGTGCTCGAAATTGAGGACATCTTGACAGGCGATGTGGTTCCCCGCACCGTGGACAGGCCAGCGACGATTTCATGGTTGCGTTCGGAGTCTTCGGGGTAACTACATGTGATTGTGCCATACGACGCGCTGTTGACGGTCGGAGTGACACATTAGGGTCGCATCTCAGAGTATCCGCGTAAGTCTCGATCTCCTCTAGCATTCTCTGCAGATTAGGTAATGTTTCGGCGTGGTTTAAAACCGTACAGTGTGAGACAACCGGAGTTGGTAGTTTGCGAAGGACTAGGGGATAAACGATGGCATCCCATTGGTCTGTTGCCAGACCCATCACGTTCAGGGCACGTAAAGTACTGTGCGCACCACATCGATAACGTTGCGAACGTCGCGCTGCGTTATAACTGGGTGTTCCAGCAAGTCTAATAGCCGATACACGTGCGACTCAACCAAGCGCCGAGGATTATCATATCGCCTTTTCGACTCGGCCCATAGCCGGCTGTAGCCCCCCGTGTATACTCCACCAACCATGGGTACTGCCTGAGCGTCAACACATTGCCTCAATCGACTGAGTTTATAGCTGTCGTCAAGATCGGTGCGATTGTACACCAATGATTCGAAAATGTCTTTAAACATCAACCAGTTTTCCGGTTGACCATCAAATGCTGGGATCTTGACCGGATCCAAACGGTGCTCTGATTGGCACCGCACGGGCACAGCATTCGACGGAGTGGTTACAGCAGCTCGCATGCGTTGCAGTTTGGTAACGATACTACCGTGGACCCTCTCCACTTGAGCAAGTAACTTGTCGTGTGCCTCCAATTCATCTGGAGTCGCTTCGCCCACTAACGCCAGGTGATTTTCCAAAAAACGGTTGTAGTGTCCAGATAGCGTGCTAATGGTGTAATCAATCTGCACCGTATCGGGAGCATATCCCTCACCCTCGACCTCCGCCTTAATTCGTAAAACGGAGCCCCTTGCCGCAGTTCTCAAATTAATCGCTGCCATTATTCCGACGAATACCCTTTAATGGCTTGCAAAGTTAGCACTTGGTCGCAATTGTCAGGTTCCTCACAGGAGGCACCAAAAAACTGTATGCGAAAATGAAAAGATCGTTTATGATATGTTATACGCACCAAAAGCGAATGAAGAACTTTATTTTATTGGAAGTGCCCTTTATAGCAGCCGCTGAATGTTTTCCAAACGGTATAGTGGCGTGATTTCCTAACAGGCTAACCTAATATTCGCGGCTTGCGTTTTGGTACGCATGCCGTCGAATTTGTTTTTTTGCGTCACCCGAAATTGACTTGCATGCGTTTGCATTTGATTTCATTGAGCGAAACGTCAAATCAAAATGTCACGCAGAACAAAAATTGGAAATTGAGTTAGCTTCAAATTTTTGACAATAAATTGGCGGCGTGCGTGAATATTAGGTTAGCCTGTAGCGCTATGTATTTTGCAAAACAATTGTATGTATGTAAGATGTACAAAAGAGAGTGTGAACATTAAACGTCAAATGCTTATGCTTAAGGGGATGGCTCATGGTACGACTTGTTAGTCCGACTTAATCTTGTACAACAAGTATTTTTAGTACTAAGAATTTAATTTAAACTTTATTTAAAAGAATAATAATTGTAGCGCACGATGTTTCCATGTAAAGAGGAATTACGAGAGAGAGAGAGAGCATAAGCAATTTATGCTGTCAGAAGCCAGGGTTATGTGCTACTCCGTACTAAGTCGATACAGCGTTGCATTTTCGTTGCACTTAATGGGGCACGGACTTAGTTATACGTGCCACAGATGTGTGGAATTTAGCTTTTTCTAGCTGGTTTTTATAACAATCTGGATTTTTTTAGTCGAAAATAGTTGGTGGCACTGGTAAGAGAACACATTTTCATATATTTGCTTTGCCTGTTTCTTCCCGCTTGACAAAGCTTTGTATATTTGGCAAACAGCGAAGATACACACTTACAGCCTTTTTTTGAAAAAGTGACACTTTAGTTTTACAAATTTAAGTTATATTACAAAATAATAAACTATTTTTTGGATGCAGAAAGTAAGTAATCATATCAAAGTTTAAATCCAAAGAAGAAATATTTCAATCGATTTAATGATTTCTTACCACATGTTGGCATATTGATTCGCCTCTTTTTTATACCCGAGCGCACTTGTGCACAAGGGTATATTAATTTTGTTCACATAACGGTTGTTTGTAACAGCCAAAACGAATCGAGATAGATATAGACAAATGTATACATAAATGATCAGAATGAAAAAAGAAATCGATTAAGCCATGTCTGTCTGTCCGTCCGTCTGTCCGTCTGTCCGTCTGTCCGTCCGTCCGTGTACACGATAACTCGAGCAAAAATTGAGATATCTCAACGAAATTTGGTATGTAGGTTTCTGTTAATCCAAGGTAGGTTGGTATTGAAAATGGGCGAAATCGGACAATAACCACGCCCACTTCCCATATAACGGTAATTTCCAGAAATACGAAAACTGCGATATTTTAGTAACTACTGAAGATAATTCACTCAAAATTGATA
>NW_016166771.1:0-23247 GCF_001687245.7 Rhagoletis zephyria | reverse complement strand
AAAAGAATCCACGAATTTGAGCAGAAATTTTTCAAAGAGCCACTAGTTGTCTTTCGCTGCTAAGCTGTACTTTTTCCTACAGGGATGCATTGTATATTTTGTTGCATGCAAAATTTATGTGGGAAGCTGGCGCTGCAAAAGCGTACGGCGAGAAAAATAGCAATTGAATGAGGAAAGCGCCTTGCTTGGAAAAGCGCCACAGGCACGCACATACCAAATCATGTCCACACATGAATGTAAATACACACATACACACGTACATAGATACATACATATTTACAAGCATACCAACCCCGCAAAAATGCGACTAATCCGGGATGATTTCGGGAGCAATCGCAAATGAACACTTTTGATCTCTTTATATGGAATAAACTGTTCGCGTTTGTTCGAGCATGTCCTATGAACAGACTAATTGTTCCCCTTTATACTCGAACGGCTATAAAATCGACTACCCAATTTTAAAAAATAAAAATAAAAATTTGCGCCAGCTGCGATCCGAACCGGGGTTAACAGTTTTGTTAAGCGAATACTCTCTCTATGTGCCAACGCCGCACATAAAATTTCATTGAGCAAGGGCGTATATATCATTAAATCGTTAATAGTACCCGTTAGAAATGAGTCGGGGACTAATTGATCTCCAATAATAGCCGTATGAGACTAGTTGCGACTAATTAATGCATTCAATATTTATTTAAAAAGCGATCTCGGAATACTCTCTTTAGAGATTAGTCTCGCAATTTTTTGCAGGGCAGATAGTGGCCTACGGCAGCGCATCGTTTTGAATTTCTCAGTGCTGCCAACAAGTTGCAAGTAGGCGAAATTTTGCTTCACATACTTACATACATACATACATATGTACACTTGATGCTAGAGGCGGTAGAGACGGTGGCTGCGTCCACGACGTGCCGTACAGGCTGTAGCTGTCGGAAATTGCAAAATCGCATATAATAAATCTAAGGATGGGAACAAATTTGGCTAAGACATCGTTAGTAAGTGGGCAGGGAGTCGTCCAAAAGAGCCAGATTGTGTTCTGTTCGTGGACTTTAAGCGGATGTCTCAGAAAGTATTTTTGAAATGAGTGCGACGGGAGCATAGCGGGTAAGTACTATATTCCGTATACAAAATGAAGGTCTATTGTCCGCTGATCTACATGCCTGTGTGTTACTCGGGAGTTCTGACGAGAGATAACCTCAGTGGAGAGGTGTTAACACGTAGCCAATTCATCAGCCGAGACGACCAAGAGAGAGGTCTGACATTTTCAGACTATTTCCGGTTGCACCATAAGCGATCCTAGAGCTTTGATTGCCGCTTGAATGTCAGTGTAGAAGTCTACCTTTTTTATGTTATTGCACTGTACCGGAGCCGGCGTACAGCGAATACCTTGAGTTGAAAACGCTGCAGAATGTGGAAGCCTAACATGAGATTTGTGGCGAGTTCTGTTTCGGACAATCGGTTTGAACTCCTTCCAGTTGCTATTCGATCCACTTGGCCGTTTTATTTGCGCAAAGTGTGATCTATCATTTTCAATTTCTGTTTACGAATCCGGATGTTAAGGGGCTTCATGTTAGCTTTTCTCTTAGCAACTCCTCAAGATTGTTTTAGGCCAAAAAATGCGGAGTGATATTCCAAGACATCTGTTTACGAAAACTTACAGACGCCTTGTTAATGGAATAGTATCGAGTGCACGTGGGATTTCAAACGCGTGATCTTTAGGCTGAAACTCAGATTGTTGTTTCGTCATAAGGGATGCATCGTGCTAACGGCCGCTCTGGCTTTACTTATTCGGCGATCAATGTTTTGGTCAGACTCGGCACCGTAGCTCAATACCCACACTAAACACGATTAACACGTTAGCCATATGATTAAGGTCTAGAGCAGTAGTGATCCGGAGCGTGTCGCTGGTTTCAACAAATGTTAGCACATGCTCTGGCTGCTTAACTAATGTAGATTTTTTCCGGTTAGTTCCATCATTGCCCCATCTCTTCTCCATGGCGTGGAGAAAATTATGCCTATCAGTATAGCTTCCTATCTAAGATCAGGTCACAGTACTACAATCAGTCAAAGAGCACGAAGGAAACGTCACCGACTCAGGCGAGCCTGTCACTTTATGTACCTGTATTAATATCAAGTACACAACTAGGAGAGTAATTTGTGACTAAGTTTAAGTACCCCTGGACAGTCTGTCGAGAAGTACTCCTCTTGACACATTTCGCTCCATATATTTACAATTGACGAAACGTAAATTGCCATTCTATTGCATCGCATTTATTTTATCGGAAAAATAAACAATTTTTTTATAACAACTTCCACCTTCCTTGACCACTGTACAACGTAGTCAGTCTTTAGTGTTGGCGCGTTTTTATTTTTAGCAACAAAGTGGGCAAAATCATTGCGACACTTTGCTGAGAATTTATATTTTGTGCGAGTAAAATTGAAGGCAAAAAATGTCAAAACAACAACACTGCATGCAAACCTACATATATTTGTACATACAACTCGGATAAGAAGTATTTGGAAAATATTAGAAAGTTGTACATATAAAAGCAGACACGCGGCCGGTGAATGCAGTTGTTGTTTTTATGTAAGAAAATATGTATATACATACATAGTATGTATACACAAACTGGCGTACAAAATTAATTTATATGGGTCAAAATGACGAGCAGTATGCAGATGATAGCGCCAATTGGAAGAATGCACCGAAAATTCAAAATAGTACAACTAAGTTTTTCCTGAAAATTTTTGCTGCAAGTAAGTAAGAGAAAGTAATTTTAGAATTCGCTATGTTCGAATTGTATGTGCAATGTACATATATATGTATGTATTCATATGTGAATATAAAGAATATTGGTTGGCCGAGTATTAAATCAGCGCGTGAACCCCGACGAGCAGCAATTGCGATTTTATCACTTTCGGCTGGCCTTATTTTTGCGTACCACATTACGGTTTATTTTCCAGGTATGTACGTGTGTACGGAGGCACATCTGTAAATAATACATATAAACAAAGTGGAGAAAATGGACAGAGGCAGAATGATATGTAGTTTCTGTGTTCTAGTATTTTGCGTATAAACAAATTGATATTTGATTTTCATTTGAAGTTCACTCGCATTTTCCCCCAAGTCGAAGAACAGATCAAGCGGCATATGTATGTATGTATGGATGTAGTACATATCATTCTCACGAGCACTTTGCTGGAGGTAGACAGGAGCACAAACATACATACATACATATGCACATACATTTGTTCATACCTGTGCGCGTACAGTTTTGTTTAAAAGTATAAAAATACCAATATAGGTAATTGCTTCCTTGAACTGTTTAGTTTCGGTTTTAATTTTTTTTTGTATCTTTTCAGATTTTTGTTTATAAATACTTTCGCAATTAATTGTTTTATGTTCGCACTACAAAAACTTGCGCTCCACGAGACGGAAAAGATATATTGTTTAAATTATTGAATTGGTTTGCATATTCTCGCATAAGTTTACTCAAAAAATTTAGTTATAAACAAAGAAAATTGATTGAGGGTCAATCGCAAGGAAGGTTGGGCGCTTAGGAAAAACGTTGCGCATTGGAAAGCTTTTAATTTAATTACAAAAAAAAAAAATACGATCTACGCCAACTAAAAAATTTCTTCATTCCAGAACCATACTTCATGCGCAGAAATTGTATCTGGTAAACACAAATTCTAGTAGAGAAGCAAATGGAGAGAGGGTGTAGCTTTAGACCTTCACTGCGAGCAGTGGTTGCTTGTTTTGATTTGATAGGCTTTTATATGGCTAAATATTTGTTTTTTATTTCGGAATGTTATTGCATTGCTTAGCAAGCAGTTACCCAGAAGAAACCCCTTTTATATGAAAGGTATTTACCATAGGAATGTTTCAAACTCTGGCTCAGAGCAGACTCCATGGGGGGGCCCAATAGATCTCCTGGTCGCAGTGCAATCCTCAACTGAACATCTATCAGGTTAAATTTGTTCTTAACGGGCTACTTTCAAGGGCGTCGCTGAGTTCTTGCTAACCAAGGATTTTTAATCCTATCAAGCGACAATCATTTAGCGTAGGTTAAATCAGGCTATCGTGGTTGTACTAATATCGCATTGAAAGGCGGTACTCCGCCATGAAAAATACATTGTATCTGCACTTAGAGACCCTCTGTTTTTCGGGAGTATAGTTGGTCAGGAGGAGCAGAAGGCCGCGTCGTTAATAATGCAGTCAACGGCTTCCTAAAAATTTTCCGATGATACTCACCTTCTTACTGTGAGAAGTGTTAAGCAGGGCCACAACGGAAACTCGAGGTAGAGCATCTCTGGTCGTAGTTGATCTATAAGTTTGAATAGCATAGTTCTCTTTACCCCAGATTCTGAATGAGTGGAGATTTTACGCACAGATATGGACTGGACGTCGCCCAAAGGTCATCTTGAGGTTAAACCCTTTTTTTTAATTCTTGAAATGAGCAGATACTCCGATAACGCCTTTTTGATCTCAATCCGTCTCCTTTTCGGTAAGCCACGGAAGCCAGGGATTCAAAATAAGTTTTGAAGTTAGGAGCAGAGAGAATGGTTGTTTAATAAATCTCACTTCTTTATGTAGTCAAAGAGCGAGTAAAATGTTAAGTTGATTTGTAATACCACTCTTCTGTTTGAAGTAATACAAATGGTTCTGCTAACAACGATCCATCCATCGAATGTACGAAGAACTACGAGAAACTGTTTCTGCCCTCGGGGAAGAGAGGACGCGAACGAGACCATCCTCGAAGTGTTCGAAGGGCCTCGGCCGCAAGTTACGGATGGTGACAACTCTTTGAAATGATGAAGGTTCTTTCGAAAAACCTTCATCACGTAAAGTGACAAATAAATCAATATGGGTGTTAACACCTGTCTGGTTAACAGGTTATCTGGTTATGAGGTTATATTTTTTATTCAGTTTACAATAGTAAAATACATTATAGAATAATAATTTTTAACCAGATAACCAGATAACCAAGCAAGAGCACACACACAAGAGCTTTTTGTACATTTTGAAATTGAAGAGTTGGCTTCACAAAAGGTTTCTTTAAGAACCACGAAGACGATAGTGTGGCTGCAGGAAAGCAATGTGGATGAGTAAATCCGATTTGAATATATAATTTCAATTACATATGTGCATTTATAAATGGGCTGACTAATAGACTACGAAACGAGAAGAAGTCTAAACAAGTTGATAAATATGAAGGAAAAAAGGAAAGATAGCATGAAAATTCAGCCGACCATTTAATTTTGTATGAGAATTGCCATGAAATCTAAAAAAAAAAAACGTAAACAGACGAAAAAGTCGAAAAAAAGTCTGCAAGTTATGAGAAGCAAAATAAGAAACAACTTCAACACAAAATTTACAAAAAATGACGGGGTGCTTAAAAATGGAAATACATACATACAATTGAATGCTTTCAAAAAACAAAAAAAAAACAACGAAAAAATTGTGCGCAATGTTCCTCTTCAGCGAACACCCTCGCCGGTTTCAGGTTCGTAGTTGCGCATGCGTACGAAAAGTAGCAAGAAGAAGCATTGCCACTGTTGCTTCTCGTTAAATAGAGAATTATAAAAATATACTACACTATACTGAGTAAGTACGAATGTAATATTTAGTAGTTGGGGTGCGCAACTTGTTGCTCTGCCAAAACATGAAACCCACCATGTGCTCTTGCGAATGCTGGTTTGCCTGTTGGTTGGTTGTACATTAGGGTGGATCGACAAAAAAGTTTTTCCAGTCCACCCCTAGCATTAAAGATATTTTGAAGGCGATCGCAAAAAAAATTTCGACCTTTTCGACAGACTAAAAAAAATTGGAATTTAGGTATGATGTGAAACGAGATACCGACAGTCACTACTAGAATTTGAACTCGGAGTAAAAAATGATTAAGGTAAGAATTGTGGCGGCTTCCAAGCCATGAACAACGGTGTACGGCTCATTAAAATCGGACTTAAAATGGCGACGTAGTGTCAAAAAAAGTAAATAGCCCATCGGGGGGGGCGTGGCAAAACAAAATTTTTTTTTGCGATCGCCTTCAAAATATCTTTAATCCTAGGGGTGGACTGGAAAAACTTTTTTTTTTTGTATGGGGACCGATCCGCACTATTGTACATACATATCTATTAGCGATTATTTTGTTTGTTGTTGGTGGCTGATGTTCTGCCAAGTGTGAAGCCAGGAACAGGCGTAACTAAAAATCCATGATACACTTGCGTTGTGAATTTTGTAATTTTTGTTATTTGGAAGTCCGAGGGAGGGTATGGTGAAGTCACAGGTAGATTTGCTATTTGAAGAGTCACTGTTCTGGTTTTGTTCTGGCAAGTGAACATTTTGGAGTTTACATTTATACAAACTTTTGAATTCTTAAGACTCATTGTAGTTCGTTTCTTCACTTAAATTTGCATTGGACTCAAGTTTATCGGCGTGTCGAGCTGGCGGAAATAATAAATTCTTTTCAAGTTTTGGGTTCATTGACAGACAGACAACTTGACATTTCCCTTTTGGCCACCTTTCCCCTTTGGAATTGAGGTACATACATATGTAATGTGGAATTTAATTAAGTTGGAGAGCGATGAATTTTTGACTTGATGGTGATGTGGGAAGCGATAATTTAAGGCTGAGTAATGAATTTGCAGATCATTTTGCTAAAATGAACGAGAGGTAATGGTAACAATATAAATATATACATATGTGGTAAATCAGGAAACTTTAATTTATCATTTTCGATAATAGTTCAAATGGATGTACGTATGTACATTAAACCGCACCACCTCACAAGGATACAAACGAAGTTCGCCGTACACCTCCGTGTCTAAAGTATTATTGCGTGACAATTTCGGATTTTTTTTTTTTGTGTCGATTGTTAAATTTTTCGGTGACAGCTACATACATACATCCGGCAATAACATTTTTTAAGTACTTCTACTGGAATAATCTAAATAAATTTTGGTGGACATTAATTAATTGACATTAGGGTGGTACGTTAAGGTGATAAGAACAAATGAAACTTAGAACAAAATAAATTCTCCTCGAGACAAAAACATCGATATATCTCACCTTAAGATCCGACTGTAAATGCCGAAGATATGCCGAGAAATGTAAAAAGATGACCATACCCCAGCCAAACAATTTTTTTTTTTGATATTAACTGGTAAAATTACTTTAGACTAAGAAGTGTATGGCGAACTGTTCTGGAACGGTCTAATACATACCTACATGAATGTGATTTATGAGTTGAGCCACTAGGAATAAGTATTCCCAAAAAATGTAAAAATTCTCGAAATTTTGACTGAATTGTGGAAATTTGTTTGAGATATTTTTTAAGCTCCCTTAGAGAAGACATCTCTCAATTATTTTTGAAACGATATTTCTTAAATTAGATTTTTTTATTCAATATTTATTTAAAAAGCGAATCGGGTTTCTTCTAATAATACGGAGTGAACAAAGCCATCCAAATAAGTAAAAATTCATTGAAATAGGAGTGCATCTTACTTTCGAATTCTAAAAGCACACTGAGTCAATCTGACTGGGCCAAATTTGATTTTGGACCAATTTTTTTGGAGATTTAGCTTTTCTAATTAGAGTGGTAGTTAATTATTTTAAAATGCCATTTAGCCTATTAAATCCCTATTAAACTAATTGAGAAGGTAAAAAATTCATTGGTTCGAGAGTGGATAGGGTAACTCATTACTGTTAAGTGCCAGGCCTCAATAAAACAGTAAGTATATTTACGTTTAAGATACCACCAAGAAAATCGGGAGCCAGATATCTTTTATGAAGAACAGCCTATTGATATTGTCTGGTATTGTCCATTAATGTGCACACATTTGTCATGGAAATTGACTTAGAGCCGTTTTCTCAAGTCGGTTTTAAAATGTATCTGCCGTCTAAAGGGCAGATCAATTTTTAGGGCTACTTGAGAAAACGGCACATAGTCTCTATTGAAGCGAAGTAAAGAATGCGTTGCGCTCAGTACTGTCGATGGCGATCAATGCGATTTAAGACTACTTCGGTCGCCAGATCATAATTTTCCGGCTCCGGCAAGTGGATTTTATGAGCAGCTTTTTCCCAACCCTGGAACTACAAAGTGGCAGTGCGCACCTCTAACCTTTAACATCTCGACCACGGCGTCTGCTTGCTGACTATAAAATTATGTTCCCTTATTAGGCGGTCTTCAGACCACATCAGAAGGAATTACGTGCAAGCAGAACAGCGATGCTCTGACAGGTTTGTACTTTCGTCCAATGTCGTCGCATAATTTAGTAGCGGACAGTAAATTTCCTTGTGTGTTGCCTACAACGTTTTTTGATCTTGAGCTTCATCGCGTTGTATATTTTATTGCCACTCGTAATTATTGTTGTCAAATAATCCCTAAAATTTTTCATCGATGTGGCTCCACAATTTTAGCTTAACCCACTCCAATTAGGTGTTGAAAAGGTTTGCCGTTGATTATGTATGGCAGAGAGTTAGCCATTAATTTTCCAACAAAGGCCAACAAGAGCGTTCCAGGACGCTAGTATCGAGCAGTAGTCAGCGTATGAGATTTTCTAATTTTCTTAGTACTCCTCCTAAGGGCCAGCTTCTCACCCATTTTCCCTCTCATTTGAAATGTCCAAAAACCAATCATTCTAGCATCATGTATTTTGGAACGAATTTCCATAATGTCTCGTGAAGTTTCCGTTTAGAGACCAGTCGGTTTCGGTTTTGGTTCGTTCCAAAACGCATCATACCCCTCCCTGTCGGAAGCATCATCTAAAGATACACAGTTGTAGCGCAACATTATTTTTGACGGCCTAGTTAAACTACCTTCTTAAGCCAAAAAAGTGGAGTCGGTTAAGTGCAGCTGTGGCAGGTAGTGTGGTGTTTACCTAGCTTTCTTCTGTCTAAGCATAATTTAATTGTATCTGGACTCGCGCCAAATTTAGTGACATTTTAAGCTGGATGCAAGCCTTTTAAAAGAATGCATGCATTGAATACAGGCTTGCTACGATTACAGAGTTGTAGCGCGGCAATATCTAGATTAAGATTTCTCGCTAAAAATTAAGGCAACAAGTGTCGAAGCTAAAATTTTCCTTTCTGTAGAAGGCTCGCAGGGCTTTATGTCTTCTGATTCTTGTCTACCGAAAGTTGAGTTATTTAAAAAGTTTGATGTCGTGGGATACTGTCGAACCTTTGCAGGGCTTAGCTTTGAGGCATGAATTATGGTTGAGCAGTAAGACGCCAGTTTTACTTACTGTTATGCTACTGTCCTTTTTGCGGAAGTGTTTGCAATATTAAGGCCCACGAACTATATATACATATGAGCTACAACAGATGGGTGGGCTAAAGAGTTCAAATGCTGTATGAGTTTGTCTGCACGATCAGTTAAATCGAGTGTCGGCAAATGGGTCTGCACCTAGCTAATAAACGGCGATCGAGACACTACAGGTTGCAGACATTCTAGGGTCGCGTTACCTGATATGTACCAAATATCTTCAACATTAGAAAAGATAACATATGTATGAATGTATTTCCTGTCTGGTACAAAGCTGTATATTTTTATCAGCTTACCAGTTTCCCATGATCTTCAAAAGTTTTTATGTAATCTTCCACACACACACAAAGTGCCACCTTCGTCATCATTCACACCACAAATCCGTAGCAAAAACACAAAAGCCATACGTAATATCTGATGCTGCCACAAACATAATACGATTGGGTTGCGATCTCTCAATGGCATGCAATACAATCAGTGACAATTTCCGCTCGATCGTTTCCAGTTGTCGTTCGGAAAGTCGGAAAGACAAGCACGTTGCCATAAACGCTTACTCAATAGGCAGAGACAAAAGCACATTGGCTTCTTCATAAATGCATTTGTATTCACACTCACAACACACACACACATTGCATTTCCATTCGACGCTCGAGTGCTCCTCCACGCCTTCCACCTTCCACCCAAAGTCATTAACATCTGTTTGGTGGCGTAGTTAAGTAGAAGCTGCAGAAGCTGGTGGCTTCTTGAAGAGCTGTATAGAGCAGCCATACTCATGGAAATATGCAAAGCCAAGACGTTGTCATCTGATGATTTTTGCATTTTGCTTTTTAGTTCGTTGCAATCAAGGAGCTATTTATTGAAGAGTTGGTGTGGCTGCGTGTGTGAGTGTGAGTGGCGCTTGAGATCGCTTTCTAAATTGAAACAATACCCAATGCGCCCAGCGCAATGCCATTAAGGCAGCACCTAAGCAAGTGCCATCCGCCTAATGATATTTGTTTAGTTGTTGTTGTTGGTCGTTATTGGATTGTTGATTACAGTTTGTGGTTGAAATCGAATGCGCGGCCATTACTGGATGCCTCAGTGGCGTGGAGTTGGGCGGGTTCAACTTTCGTGGGCGGCGAAGGTGAAAAATAGGCAGGCGCCGAGCATTTCGTGCAACATTCAGCCCAACCCAATGCGCCACACTCACACTGAACTTGCAGCTCTGTCGCCCTTTCGTTTGTTTACCGCAATTATTATTTTTTTTTCTTCAAGTACTTGCAAATACAAATTTCAATTACATTGACCTTTGCAAATCCAACCAGTCAAGGTTTTCTTTTCATGGCCTTCTGTGAGTTATGCATTTTTATTTCGGGTTTTTTTCTTTGATTTCTATATTTGTTGAATAAAAAAAAATTGCAATTTGCAAAAATTCGCAAGCGTTTAATAGCCGTAAATGAGCGCGCATTAAATTATGCACAAGCACAAGTGCGTATGAGTACATACATATGTATATACATACATACACGCTCACAGTGGGAGTATTCGTTGGCGCGCTTTCGGCGCCATTTTTCGCTAATCACTACGAACACTGCGCGAATTGCGAAAAAGCCCAAAGATGCCAAATGCCAACACTGTTGAGTGAGTCTGTTGGTCGATTGCGAATTTTCGATTCACATGCCGAATTTGGCTCGTTTCGTTTTCTAATCATAAGCCGCGCATGCGCCACAACTGCAGCTACTGTGCGCTTCGCAGCTGCTTAAGCGCATTTCAATTTATAGTTATGCACCGGAAAATTGCGTTTTAAACGGTTTCCCCATTTCCATTTTCATTTAAGTTTCAATTTTTTCCGCTGACTAGCTGCTCCGGTCCGCCTTCTGCTCTGCACCCCAAAAATCGGGTTGAACAAGTCTGAGCCAGTACATAGTTGCGCACTCTTACTCGTAGTAGTTTAGGCATTCGCGAGACGACAAGAAAAAAAAAAGAAACTAATCAAAGCGCCTTGTAGAAAGGCAAGCAAGTTGCCCAAGCATACAGAAATGAGAGCTAATTTAATTTTATTCATTTCATAGTTGTTTCCACTACTTATTGTGGTTACATACTTACATACATTCTATTGTTGCTGAAGAATGGCTGAGGCGGGGCAACAAGGTCGGTGGGGGTGCCGCTTGCACGCCCACATCGCTCTCTCATCGCTGCTTTCGTCGAGCTTTATCAGACTGCTAAGATGTAGTACGAGTCGTTTGCTGGCTTGATAGCCACTTCTCGATTGCTTTATTATGCAAATCAAAGGTAAGAATTTTTTTTCTTGTTTGCGCGAATGAGCATTTCTAGGCCAGTGGAGGAAACAAATAATGCCTTTGATTTGAATTGTGTCGCAAATGGTGTGGGATGCGCCGCGCTGTTGGGGGCTTATAGTTTAACTGCCACGCTAATGTACGAGCATAGCAAGTAAATATGCCATTAAGAAAGTGACTTATGGCCTTCGATATGGCAATTTGACAGCGGTGAAAAGTTGAAAGTCGAACGATTTGGGAATGAAACTAAAAATTATCACCAAAAAGTGTAAAGCAAAGAAGCAAAATGTGTGCTCTTATTTACATTCAAGTGTGGATTACTTAATTTTTAAGACGTTTTTGAGCATACCTATTTTTGACCAGTCAGATTAACTTAGCCTAACCTACCATAAATGAGATATATTTTATGACAACATTTATTTTATCACCAGTGTGGAGTTTTAGGGGCATATGGACATAAGAAAGTGATTTTAAACATTTGACAAATATGCGAGATTCAAAACGCTTCCTTCGTGCTTAGAGCGTGTGTGAATCGGCAACAAAGTTCGCGGCGGGTAAATTTTTGACAACTATGAGGTGAATAAAATTTCAGTAGCTATTAGGCTAGTGAAATTTTTGACAAATGCATAGAAAATTTTGACAATCGCATAGATTGTTGATGTGTGTAATTTTTCGTTAAATAAAAGCTTAAATTGATGAATTGCAATCAACGATGGTAGATGTTTTTTTTAAATATTAATTTCACTTCAATTTGTAATATTTTATTCCGCATAAATCTGCGGTTATCAAAAATTTACTGCTGTCAAAAAATATTTCATTTCACACAGCAGATTGGCAAAACTGTCGCTCCATAGTAAAAGTATTATTCAACAGCTATCCCCATATAACTTTGTTCCCGATTCACACACGCCCTTAATGGAAAAAAATTTGAAATGTGAAAACGGTGAAGATTGACAAAAAGTTGCGCCTTTCCTATGAGAAGGAAAATATATCTATAAATAGCGATGTCGAAGCCAAACATCGATACTTTCGATGAATCGATGTTTTCTGTAAACTGACAACTCTAGTACATCGAACCGCCAAACATCGCTTTGTCTGAAATTCAAAGAAAGCAAGTTGCAGTTTTATAGCTTATAAAATTTTAGTATAATAAAGTGCAAGTTTCAATTGCTTCAAAACTGTTCTAAGGACTCATATTAAAAAGTTTAAAATATTGATGAAAATTTGTTTAGTTTTTCTAAATTTTGTACATATAAAATTTGAAACTTTGTTTAACATGGTTTTTGGATAAAGCGTGAACAATTTTTTTATAACAAGTAATTTTTACGCACAAAACATAACCGACTTCAATTCTGATATAAAAACTTAGGAGTACCGTTAATTTCTTTTTTAGAGGTCATATCCGGAGTCCGCTTGTGGCCCTTGCTGTGGTAAGTCCAGCGATAGTCCCACATGCCAACAGGTATCTAATATTTTTTTTTACGCCCTTAACTGTTATTTTTGACACTTTAGTGTTCACAACAGCTGCCAATTTATTAAAAATTAAGGCAGTATTTTAAAGTCATTGTATTGTTTACGCCATTTTTTTATATAAATTCAAAGTTTTGGGTTTTAACGCCGCCCTCATGTTTGATCCTTTAAGATTCTATTATTTCTGATATAAATTTTTTTTCAGCATTTCTTAAATGCATAAAGTGGATTTGTGCTATAGCTATAAAACTTACTTCGTGTGGGATAAACGATTGAAATGGATGACATTAAAGGATTTATATACAAATGTTGCCTTCGTTTTTTTTTGAACTTGTATGGCAATCTGTTTTAAACAAATAAACTGCCAGGATTAACTCTTTGCCGGATTGCAAGCAATTATCCATGCATTTTACAGTTACAAGCATTCAACTGTCAACCGGCAATGCCTGCCGCATTTATCATTTTTCCACTTTGAGTTATTAGCTGCAATAAAAATTCCACATCCAGTGTGGGATTTTCGTTAGGCAATAATTGATAAATTTACATTAATTAACTGTCGAGTTTGCTGCCTGGCAATTTTCTAATTAAGCAAAATTTTTCGTTTGTTGCCACAGCGGGAGTTGGCAATTTTCGCGAACCGGTGGGTCGGATATTTCAATGAATATGCACAGCCATAAAATATAAGCCAAAGTATAAAGCAACAGCAAAAAATTTACAAACAACAACAAAAATAGTAACAGCAGCGAGTGTCATGGTAACGATAACAAGCGTAAAAAAAAAGAGTCAACAGGAGACATGCGAGCAATGATAAGCGTTCCGGGGCTACCCACCGCTTGGCAAGTGAGTGCCGTAAGTATGGATGGACGCGCCTGCGCATGCATTTGCTGTGGCATGCATGTATGTATGTAAGTATGTATGAGCATGCAATGTTTAACGCGCCCATTTGACAATTTGTCACTGTGATTATGCCAATTTGTTTGGCTGGCAGTCGAAGAGGTGCTTAGTAGATATGGCGCGGTGGCGCTGATTGCTTAGCGCTACTGGGCATTGGCAGCTGACCGACCGCTTGCCAACGCCAGCATGTTTGTTGCCCTGCCCGGTGGCGCTGCGAACGCATTAACGCGGCTAAAATAATGAACAAGGCGCAACGGTTTCCGGTTAAATTTGTATGTAATTGCGCACATTTTTGGACCCCAACTGCTTTGCTGCTTGCCACGGCCTGTTGGCCCGAACGGCTGTGGCATTAATGCGCGCGCTGGGCTGGGTTAGTTTGGATTGAATAGCGCGACAGAGCTGCTAGTATTGGAACTGGTGATTGGTGAATGACAGCTGGTTGTTGGTATGAAATTCCCCACTTCACTTTTGGCGTTTAGAGTAAATTGCAATTGGGCGGTAAATGGTAAAATGGTAAATGGTTTAATCTGTTGAAAAATGTATAAAAAAATCTGGAATATCTATAGGTCTAATTGAAAATAAAGCAATATTGGCTTTATTTTAATTTTTGGTAAGCCTCTCAGAATAGCCAATAATATCCAAAGAGATTTTTTGGGGATGCCGCGAGCTTGAACAGTCCCAGCTCGATTTATTGGACGGGAAAGTTTTCTAAATGAGCTTTATGATTTAAAATCCAGGACACTTGAGTTTGCTGAATAACTGGTTTGTAGACTAGCAGCGCAGTTCTGGCCACTGTTTTTGAACTCACCACAGTCTTTCGAAAAACAAAGTCTTTCGTAAGACTGTGCCCAATACTATAGTGATAGCCCTTTTCTGTCTTTCGAAAACTAATTGAAAAATCTTAGCTTTCTTCAGTTTATCTTTTAGCAATAGGTTTCCTAAAAATTAAATTAAATAAAAAAGTATATGTGCAAATGTATATATGTATATATTTTTCCTTTTAAAACAATAAAAACTAAAAACTAAAAGGAAATTACATTTAAAAAGAGTATATAAAATAATTTCCTAAATATAAAATTAAATTAAATAGTTTTAGTTTTTGAACCAATAAAATTAAAAATCAAGAGAAAATTAAAAAAGGAATTAGAAATAGAAAAGAAAATAAAAGAAAAGGTGTCAAATAAAAAAAAAATAAATAAACAATGAAATTAAAAATTAGGTTAAAAAGGAAAACTATAATTAATAATAGGAAAAGAAAAAATACTTAAAGAAAGAAATAAAAGAAAATTTAAAAAATTATATGAAGTTAAATAATATTTTTTTTCTTAAAACAATAAAATCTTAAAATTAAATGCGTTTAATTAAATTAAAAAAGAAAAATAAAACTAAAAAAATTAAATAAGTTTCTAGCAATGAAATGAAATTCAAAAACTACATGCATATGTATTTTCTTTTTAAAACAATAAGATCTAAAGAATTAAAAAAAATGAAATTAAAGAAAGAGAAAAAAATCCGCTGCCCGAGGACTGGAACCTCGGATCTGTCGAATAACATGCCAGTGCTTTGCTCACTTTATTGACTCAGGGCAATTCTATGCAATTCTTCAAATTTTTCACATAATTTTGACAGAATAGATTCATACCTTAAATGAATTAGTAAGAAGGAGGCATTAGCTGGAAAGCGAATCCAGTTAGCCTTTGATGGACAGATCGAAACTTCAAAGCTTTCAGACTACTAACTAAAGGGCTGAGACCGGGGTAAATATGAATCGTTGAAAAAAGAGCCGATAAGGGAAGACAATTTCAGGATACATGCGTGACTTACCAATTGGCTGGAATGAGTACCCTTGAGACAGCCTCACTGCGTAAGAAAAGCATGGAAGTAGTAAATACTACCACTGGACTACTCTTGGGCCTATGGGTTTACTGTTAGCTCAGCGGTCGATTGGTTCTCTTTGTTTTCTAAACAGTCCCGGGGATCTTTCTGGAACTGCTGTCAACCACCTGCGAAACTTCGTTCTAGGCACGCCGTGTTATCAAGTATATATCTAAGCAAAGTTGGATGAGTTGCTGGGATGGAGATCTTGTGAATATTACGGAAGCTATTCGGGTGATCTCGTGAACATTCCGGCCTATTCGTGGCCACAAAGATAATGCCTTATAACTTTGTGTGACTTTGTATGTATGTAATTAGTAGCATTTTATCAATCAATTGCCCATAGTGTGGCGCCTGCGCTGAACGATTAGTGCTTTCTTAGGTCGAATACCAATAAGGCAGCAAGCAACTACCAGCTACCAACATTTCACAGCTTCACAGTTCGTGTCTACCAATTTACACTTTTGCCAAACGCTTTTGCTTTTGATGTTGTTTTTTTGCGTTGTTTACGTTTATTGCTGGCAGTTATGCGAATTGTGCGTTTTATTGCAAATTTACTAGCGAGCACGGGAATTGTTTAATAGGAAAAACACTTAAAAAACATACACATTTCATATATTTGTACATTTCTCGCCAAAGTGGTATGATAAAATGTATTTAATACACACACACATAGTTATGCTAAAATTGTCCCAGTGCGCTTGCGTGGAGAAAGCAAAAACGTGAACTTGGAAAACTTGTGGAATTGTAACTGTTGCTTTCGTTGGCCATTTACACGCTTGTTAACATAAACAAATATTAATAATAATTTTTTTTTTTTGTTGAGTTACTGCCGTATTTACACGTACGTTTGGATATTAACAGACAAATTAAGCTTTTTTTAAGTAAATATCCAAAAAGTGCAAATTGCACAAATTCAAGCAGACAAATTTGCAGAGTTAACCAGACAGCTGAGGCCCGCTGACGACAGCCAGCCTTATGATAAGCTGGATATGCACGTGTGTATGTATGCCTTTGTGTTTGACTAAACTGCAACACCCCGTAATGTTACGCTGCTCGGAGGAATGCCATGCTATGTTGTATGTGTACGTGATGGCTTGCTTAGCATTTCGGAAAAAATTAAAATCCCAAAAACTAAAACAAACTAAAACAGGCTCATACGTCAGCCGCCTCGTTGAAAAAAATGTTTAAAAGTAGATATAAAAATGCCGCCAACAACAACAGACGACTAAAATGGTGGCAAAATATTTTTGCACGAGTTTTTATTTTGCATACACACATATGTATGTACATATTGTGTACTACATGCCATTTGTGTGTGTAGCTTAAGTCGGTATATGCGAACAACACCAATCCGCTGCTGCATTGGCAACGTTTTTTCAAGCGGTGTGTCGTCGCACAGTGGAGCAAATCTATTTTGAAATGCGACTGAAATTTAGGAAAAGGGAGGAAGTTGAAAAGCGAGAAAACAGGTGCATGTGTTGGTAAGCATTTATTAATTGAAGATATTTTGTCATAGAGGGCGATCAAGAGCTTCAAAATAAGTCAAAAGTAATTCGAGTTCAAGGCAGCATTTGAAGAGGTGTTGATAGTTTTCCCAAAAAATCGAGTGATTTTAACCTTCCGGTGCTAAGAGTATAATCTCGTTAAGACTAATTTACCAACACCTTTTCAACAAAATTGATGTAGTAATTATATTATTTTATTAAAAAAGAAAGTAAATACCGTTTTAGTTTTTAATGCAGATCAAGTCACTAATTGGCAAATTAATTTTAAAGCACCCTGTACTTGTAGGTATTTCCAAGTCCAGATATCTTTCTTTAAGATGCATTTTCTACTTTTACCGAAAGCAATGCGTCTACCGACTTCGGTAGAGATTAGGAAAGTGTTTACTGAGATAGACATTTTATCATAAGTGAGCGGTGCCACACTCCATTGCCAAAGCTTTGCACTTTTTATGCTTAAATAAAACTTTGTTAACCATTTTTCAATAATGCAACTGTAGTGCATTTTTTGTGCCACCCTGTATTTCCATTTAAAGCTTAGATGTTTCTCTTTGATCTCTTCATTGGTTCAAAAGTTATTATTTTTGCAACGAAAATTCAAAAGGCCCCACAGTGCGAAATTCGGAGTTTCGGGTACCGGATTTTTTTCGAAGTGTGTCAGAAAAATACCATTTCGCAAAGCACTTCTCATGAGCGCAAGATTTGCCATAAGCTTTCTATGCTGTCTCTTTCTAGACCTTATTTAAGTACAGCATGGAGCCAGTTTTCCAGTCTACCATAATTCCATTCCTTATTTGACAGATGAAAACAAAGACAGATTTGAGGCTCAGCGCATTCAAGAGCCACACGAGCCGCATTTGCTACAGAAGCGTTAAAAATGAAAGCCTCAACTCTCCAGTACAGCTGATTGGTCACAGAAAAATTCTTTTTAGTTGAAGCCGTCTCGAGAGTTCAACGTGCCCATCATATATGTGCGCGTTTTGGAGGAGTCGCATATATATGGTAAGATCGGTGGTGGACCTAATTTCATGCGAATTTCACCGAAAGTATTTGTACATAAAACACGGACTTTTTAAAGAAAGTTTTATTGGAACTAAACTATTGGTCATCGGGTAGATTAGTTCCACTTTTATTTTTTGTTTAGCATTGCATATTTTTAAATTAGTATTACGTTGTTTGTTCGTTCTCTGCTTTTCCCCCGTTTCATTAATTTTATTCGCAAACGAACCACTGTACTCAGCAGCAAGAAAAAGTATACAATAGCGAAAAAGGAATGAGCGCTTTTTAATTACACAGCCCACTTTTTTCTAAATTTCGTATTTATTGAAAACTAAAAGCAATAAACACAAACAAAAGCGCAAATAAAATACAAAATGATGAGGGCGATTACAAATTGCAATAGAAAACCAAACAAAAAATCCATACCAATTAGCAGTAACTAAAAATAAGTGAATATGAAATTTTCATTCCAATGTTTTTGAATTGATCAATTTCTTTTTGATTTTTATTTTTTGTTTTTAATGTTTTGATCTCACTCTTTGATGCATTTTATATCGTTCAATCAAACAATTTGTTGGCACGTCTTACCGGCTGACCAGCTACATTTGGCAGACCCACTCAACTGCAAGTAAAAAGCGGAATTTTGCATGCCTCACAATTTTCCAATTGGCATTACGTCTATTATCTGGCAAATTGTTGCGCACGCGAGTGACGCTGATGGCCAAAATCGTCGTGTGTCGTCATATTTTTTTCTAAACATTTAACCATTTAGCAATGAAATTTATGTTCACGATGTGGTCTACGAACGGTGTGCGACAGAGTTGAATGTGCGAAATACGCATTGGAATGCATAAATTGTATATCGAAATTGCTAGTTGCCACAAGAGTTAATAGAGTAACTAAGTCATTCGTTATTTAATGAAATTATATAAGAGTTTTGTAGAAAAGAAACAAAAAATTACAAATTTAATCGCGTAAATTTGATTTAAGCTGTGATTATCGCGGCAGGCTCTTAATGCTGTTTTTGTTTCTTCCAAAAAAAGTTGCCTTCCGCCGCCGCGCAAAATATGTCTGATGTTACACTGAACCCTGTCAGAGGACATAATTTTACCTATGTACTTATCCTTGTCTAGCGCACATTCATATTTATGTAATAGTATGGTAATTTTAAGCAACCATCTGATTTTCAGGGCAACCATCTGATTTTCAGGGCAACCATCTCTCCTGACAAAGCTTCAGTTGGCAGAGAGGTTGCCTTTTTGCTTGCCACTTGAATAGTCGTTCAAAGACCACTAAATATTTAAATTAACGTTATTAACATGAATCAAAATCTTTGTTGTAATTATAATTTTATTAGTCTTCGACATTTTAATAAAGCATTGAAACCCGCTTTAGGTTTTACTTTTCTTCTACATTTTCCAAGTACCACTGCTGCGATGATTAAAAAATTTCACTATCAATATATTAATGGCTTCCAACTGCGACGTATGTATGTACAGTAGCCAGTACCAAATCGGAGTTAACGGCACTTTTTCCAATAAATCAATTGCAATTAAAAGTCGTAAATGTTAATTTTTACAATACCCTAATGCGGTAAATATGTGGCTGACTAAAGGCTAAACGTCTAAATACCTGAAAAGTGATAAATTAATTCAAGCTGCTTTCATGCATCAACTCCAATTTTATGATGAATATGAGTGGTTTACCACTTAGGCCATAAAGCGTATTGCAGTTGTACTTACTACTAAGTCACTGGGGGAAAAGTGTGGCTCAATGGGGGAATGAATGTCTGCCATAAGTCACAGTGGCGCCATAGCGAGGAGTTGGCTTTTTTGTTAGTACGACTAATTAGATTTGATTGATTTGGTTGGACACACTTTAAGTGGAAAAATTATGTTGCTACGAGTATAAACAAGTAAGCATGTCTATGTATTTACTAAGTGTTGTGCACGTCGAAAGGAAAGGAAATGAAATTAGCAAGAGTTGTTGTAGCGAATTGTTTTGCCTTTGGTGCGTCAGTAATTTGCGAGGAGAAATGTAAAAGTCACAGCTACATTCAACAGATGTCAAAGTGAGCATATGTATGTGTTTGATATTTATGTTTATTATACTTTTGGCAAATTACCATGCAACGACTTAAAACTCAACCAGCCAACGACGAAGCACCCTTCCGTACCTCCCATCCGCATCAACATATGAAATTTATGTTTATAGAGAAAGAGAGCAGCAACGACAATGCTACTGTCATTCGGTGGTGAGTTTTCGTTAACACGAGAATCCCATAAGATAGGTCCTGTCAGCTGACACGATCTACGGTTCTACGTCGGTGGCCGGTTGAGTTCTTACGCCAGTAAAACGAGGAAGTAAATGATTCGAAACTTTTTGGTTCCTCACGTCAATATCAATCGTCTAACAGGTCTATTATGCGCTGGTAATAAAAACTTTGAATTTCCAGTAAATTTTTAAAACCTTTTCGCATTCTGTGCACTCTTGTAACCAGCAAATTTTGTTACCATCTCATAAGTTGGTAACATAGTAATGCCAGAACTTCTACAATTCTTTATAGATGAATTGCTGAATATATTTTCACTGCATTACCAACGTACCTAGAATCGTGGTGGCAAGAACTGGTGACTATTTTTGGTAATAAAATTTTCCGCTTACGAAATTTTCGGTAATGTGCAGAATAGACCTGTAAGTGTTAAATACATAGGTCCAGCAGGACGGTGCAATGCAATATACAGCGCTTGAAACCGGCACTATAATGGGATCAATTTTTGGTGACCGAATCACGTCAAGAAACGGGCCTGTCAATTGACCGTCTAGGTCATGTGATTTCACATAATTAGACAACTTTTTACTTGTATATGCTGATAAACCAGCTACGACTGATCACTTGGAAGCCGACATTCCGCGCGTTATTTGCGAGATAAAGCCGGCAATACTGGGGAAAAAGGTTTACAATTAGACCGAGAGGACGTTTTTCATAAGACGTAGTTGCGGTGGCCCTATAGACAATAGTTTTAAAATACTAAATGCCTTAAAAAAGTCCAATACCTCCATCAGGTCGAGGAGCCTGGTAGTGAAAATTGAACAAAAAATGCCAAAAGAGAGAAAGAAATTGACGAGAATACAATTGGAGATCTGCCTTCATTACAGATCGACTATATGCTCTCGCGTCATACAGATGAGCAAATTCTGCCGGGAGAAGCGTCAAACTCTACGCGGTTCAATTGCCAGTAAGCCAACGTCACCTACAATACTCGGCTAAGAGAGCAGCCAACATCGTCATCACACAGAACGAGAAATAAAATGGATTTAGGGAATCTTCTATTGTCAGATAAATCAAGTGCGGTTCAGGAACCTAAGTAAATCCAGAGGGTTAATGACTCTCAATTCTGTTTAACTTGAAAAGGAAGGCCTGCTCAGAAACCTCATTCTGACCCTGCAGAGGGCAGGGTAGAGTCTACCGCTTCCGCAGCGTTACAGTTGCGACAGGAAACGCTGTAGTTCAGTCCCATTCTAGCCGCGTGGCTGCCCAAAGCCCAGTGTTTGTGAAAACCGCAGTTAGTTTAGACAAGTCCTTTCCTCCTGGTTTAGCTACAAGTGAAGTCGTTTATAAGCAGTGGGAAGACCCTGAAATATCCAAAGCCCAACCCCGAAACATTCAGCAAAACAAATGTCTTTCAAATCCTCGCTCGAATGGAGCTTGATCGCCTTTTTATCGACAATATTTGGAGGGCAAACAGTGAAGAAATATATTGACAGTATTCCCCGCTTAATTGGCCCCCGGTTAATTGGTTTCCTCGCACAATTGGTTAAAAATAAGTGCTATCAAAAAGAGATATAGGTACCTTCGACTTTTATCCTTTATTCATTCCCAGCTTAATTGAACTAAAACTTTGTCAATTTTTGAAGTGCAATTAAACGGGGAATACTGTAGCTTGAATTTTAAAATTGTATTCTTTGTAGCGAATAGTTGTAATTCGGTCAAATGAAGTCCGCCTCTGTTCTGACTTAACTGATCTATATACTTTGGCCCACAATTCTGCCATTTAGACAGAATGTTCCATTTATACAATGTTTAAGAAAGGAGGTTAGTTTTCTACATAAATACTTCTAACTTTGTACTCTTGCGACCACACACATAACACAAAAAGGATGTAATAAAACCGATAATTGAATAATCTCTGACTTATCGAGATGAATGAGGGCAATGATGCCACTGGCAAATAGAAACCAGGCCGCGACGTACAAACGTCACAGACCCTTTTATGGCCAATTCTTACCACTACAGCCCAAATACAGACACTATTGAATATAAATTAAATTAAATGGATCGCATAGCTGTTCTCACATAACGAACAAGATGTTTGCTGTCAGCAGCCATTTTCCTCCATTCAAACCCACTTTTCGCATTTTGCGGCGGCGAGACATGGAAACGTGAAATAGAAATGATTTCACCAGAAAAGGAAATTTATTACACACATTTTTGTATGAGAAAGAAGCAAAGGCAAAAAAAAAAAAAACAAAAAAGAAATAACATAAAAATCGCGCTAGAAAATCTCGCTCTAAACTGGCGCGATTGCGATGAAAGCCGTACATGGCGCATACGCAGACTATGGAGGCGAAGTAGAATACGTAGTCCTAATGTATGTATGTATGTATGTGTGTAGCTACATATGTAGGCATAGAAGTGCATAAAAAGTAAGAAAGCTAAATAACAAACCTGTTGCTGTTGCTGCTGCTGCTGTGGCGAGTGTGGTTGTTGTAGCTGGTGCAAGGCATCGCGGTCTGTAGGCCAAACATTCCTTCTGCAGCGGCTTCTGCCAACTCGCGAGCCACTTAGCGCATCGCTACTGTTGTTGTTGTTGTTGCCACTGGCATGCAAGTGTTGTTGCTGCTGCAGCTGCTGCTGCTGTTTGCTGTGATTAATTGGCCTGTTAAAATTCCCATGAGTGGCGG
>NW_016166770.1:0-23262 GCF_001687245.7 Rhagoletis zephyria | reverse complement strand
GGGTCATGGGACAAAAGTTTGTTTTATACCTCACTCTGAACGGTAAAAATCTTTTTCGGGTATATGCCGAGGAATTCACTTTCACCTCAATTCGACACGAAGCGAAGAGATGCACTCGTAACAGCTTAGATAGTACTCCCAATTCCACCAATCTTCTGATTGAAAAGTCTTCCTACAAGCGAAACAAAAGTTCACAAAAATGTTGCTTAAGGCCAAATTATAGTCGCCGTCAGCTGTACGGGAGCTGATGCTCTGTGGTGTTTTGTGTACTTAGTTTCGTCAAGAAAAGGGCGATTAAAGTAGCATTGTGACGATCTTTGGATTAATGTTCCCGAGCTGGAGCCGTAGACAATATAATCCTTACACTCGATGACCCCTTCGAACTCATTTACCTTACCATTTCTCTTAACTTCCTACTTAATGTAAGTTGTTTGAAATTATTATCGATTGGACTAAATTAAAGCAGCATTTACATGGGGTGATTTTCTATTCTAGGCTTGTGTAAATTGTGTTTCACTTTTCTAGACATTTTCAGGCGATGTTAAATCCCTTACAAACTCGCCTCATGTAAATGCTGCTTAAGATGAAATTTCTGTACCGTAAACGGGATGTTCATTTATTTTCCAAAACATATACTGATATGTAGATAGGTACGGGTATTTATGTACATACAAATTCAGCGTTGTTTTAAAATAAGAAATATCAACTTTTGAATTGCAATTCACTTGCCAAGAGACGATGACACTGAACTCGTAATTTTAATCTCGAATGCGCTTACCCGTTTAAGATTTAAAAAGTAAAGGTTAACTTCAACAGAAGGTCGAACGATAAGCATTGCGGTTACCATCAGTAAAAGTCGGGTGTACCAATACCAGCTCAGACCACATTCTAGTCCGCTGTTTTATCATATCTGTTATATAATACAGATGTCTAAAAATATAAATAATCAAGCCGTTCGTTAAATTTAGAAACATCGAAGCTTCTGTATTTCTGAAATTTACCGTTATATGAAAAATGCGCGTAATTCTAGTACGATTTCAAAATTTTTTAATATCTTGCGTTTTTGTGTCAAGTACAATAATTATGCGGAGTTTGGGACTAGGTAATAAATAGAACGGTTACCGAGATGCACCTCTGTATATATGTATGTAGCCAAAAGTGGGCGGTTTCACGCCAGACATCAATTTTGAGTGAATAAGCTTCAGTAGTTACTAATTTATCGCAGATTTTGTATTTCTCTAAAATACCGTTGTACGGGAGGTGAACGTGGTTATTGTCCGATTCTGTCCATTTTGGTATATATGTATGTATATACATACATATATGTATGTATATATCTATGAGCAGGTTGTTACCGTTACAACCGTTATGCGAACAAAGTGGTAATCCTCTTGTGCACAAGTGCGCTTGGGTATAAATCTAACGGTTTTTTTCTCTATTGGAAAATCACCAATATTCTGCCCCACATAACAACAGTGTATCACCTGCCAAGCGGCGGAATCTGTCAACAGTACTAGGAAATAGGCGCCAGAAAAAAAAGTAAATTTAAAAATAAAATAAAGAAGAAAACAGTATTTGTTTACTCTTGCGTTTGTAGGTAACTTTAATTAATAGTGTTAATCCTTAGTTGTTATTGGATTATTTCCGGATTAGCGGTGACCAATTGCCATATTTGTTGTTTGTTGCCAATTGGCAAAACAACTGACTGAATTGGAGTAGGTATTAATGCATAGTCGTAGCTGGGGGGTGATTATGTATGTACGGGTGCTTGTGCAAATGTCTATAACTAATTAGGTGAGTAGAATTTTCACTACTTGCTGGGATTGTACCTAGTTTTCAGATCGTATTTCAGCCACGTCAAGTTATGACATGTAAATACTTAACTACTATCGCGTGTCTCGTAGTGTACAAAAATTTGTTAATTTGATTTGCTTGTGGCTTTCAAATGTGCGTATCTTCAGTTGGTGCAGCAGTGCGTATGATGAATATGGAAAGGAAAGATGATAGCCAATGCGGGTATCGATAAGCGATAGACTAACGGCGCGTTTACATTGGACAATGCTGTCAAGACAATGAAGATATACGCATTAGTTGTCAAAATTGTTCCAGTGCTATTGTCATGACAGTATTGTCCGGTGTAAACCCTAAGTAATATCTTATGAAGAAATGTTTAAAGGCAGTGTCACATGATTGGTACATTTGTAAAGATTTGTTCATTTTTTTATATAGAGCTATTGGTACAAATTTAAAAAAAAAAATTGGGACGACATTTTTTTTTGTAATCACACGATTGGTTTAATACAGCGAACTTCTTTGGAAAAATTTTAACAAATTGTTTTTTGTGATTAGCAAAGAAAATATATGTGTGCATTCACACGATTGGGATACAATTTGCACCAAATTTTGGGCGATGGTGGCTTATGTTGAATTAATATTTAATAGACATTTTGCATCAAAATTGTTATCTTTGTCTTTCACTTCATTGCCACTAATGTAATAGACGGTACACACCGTGCGTCTGACTCGTGAGTCGATGTGGATGTGTTTGTGAAAATAAATATCTGTTAGTTACACCAACATGACTCACGGCATGACTCTGAATGATTCAACTGTGTATAGTCGAAGGCGAGTCAACACGTACACAAATGACTCGCGAGTCAGACTCTATGAAGCCTATAATAGAAATCAGAAATCTTTTTAATTGTAAGAGCATTGAAATTCCCCAAATAAGTAGTTTCGGGAACGTTGCTGAATTGCCAGTCCCTGGCTTAATATATGTAAATATAAACCTGGGTAACAATAGCCGCTTTCGATTCGCCACTTCTTTGCTCGCATGTTTGAGTTCCGCTCGCTAGCAGCAATGGACGTCAACACCACTTAGCGAGTGGCGAAACGAACGAGGTCACAGTGAGGTACAACCAAACTCGCCATCTTTCATCCTAGTAGCTTTCACATATGGGCATATCCTGGGTTACGGACGCAACATTTGTACGACTTTAGAGTTAAATAAATCATACGAAAACTGAAGTAACTTGTAAAAAATTTGATGTTGTGTAGCTTTTATACCGTAATTTGGTTGACAAAAAAATTAGGTGCGCTCGTTAAGTTTTGGCGCGCAATTTCCTTTTTGATTGGGAATATTTCTCATCGTCACAAAAATCAAAAGGCCTTATTCATAAAAAATAAAGTAGCTTTAATAAAGGTTTATAAACCGAAAAATTTATGAAAACGTAATTTCTTAAAGCTCTTTAAACCTACTTTATTTTTTATGAATAAGGCCAAAAAAATATACATCAGATTTAAATAGTTCATCCATATTTTCATTTCACTTATTTTGTTTCACCAAATCCTCCTCACACTTTGTTTACATTTGAATTTGTAACATTACTTTATTTTTTAACACCTGCAAATTCCAGCTAGTAAAATTTTTACTTGCAAGAATTTGCAGCTCTCTCAGATTGTTACGAATTCGCTCTCTCTTGCAAATTTTTTGGGTTATTTAATGCATTTCTAGTAAAAAACTTGCATGTACTGGTAACAATTCGTAACAACTTTTTGATGTGGAATGGATTGTATCAATTGACTCGTTAAACACCATCATTTACATTTCCGTCAGTAAATTGTGAAGGCAGTTTTTACTGACAAGTAGTTTAACTTACTTTAACACCAGATGGCGCCGTCACATTTGACTTTGAACAAACAGCTGATAAACAAAACAATGCATTTTTATTGCATTTATTTATTCACTACTTTTCCTAAAAGTTGTTGACAAATTTGCGAAATAAAAACTGGCAAGACAACACATTTTACACGCGTGATACCTAGTACGAATAATTTATTTAAATTGTTTGTTCAGTTAACCATTATGGACACCGAGGTACTGGCACAAACTGTAGATAAATCACAAATGCCACCGCTGCATCAAAAGCGCGTCTTGGCCTTCATTAACCATTTTATAATTAACTCTTGCAATTTTCTCAATGATTTCGCATTGCAATGCGAAACAAAATTCATAGATTTAGAAAGAAAAATGCAAAAAGTCGAAGCCGCCTTAACTATAATAGAAGCGAAGGTAAGTAAGAAAAGTCGTATGTAACCTTTGCAATGAAGAAAATAATAAATTTCCAAATTCAATATGCAGCTTTCATCTGTACCTGATGTTACAGAGACCGCAATGTCAACTACTGCCAATAGCATTACAACAGACAAAATTCCTAGTGAAACTGCAGAAAAGACTGAAAACACACCCGCCACAGGTGCTACTGGAGATATATCAAGTGCCGAAGACCAAATAGACAATGAAATGCCGGAAGCCACAGGTGTGCGCGCATGCGATGATGTGCGTTTTAAAAAGTTTTTCAAAATGGTGCAATTTGGTGTGCCCAATGAGGCAGTAAAAATGAAAATGCAAGCTGAAGGTGTAGAACCAAGCATACTAGAGTGAGTTACTAAAAAATTAATAAACTTTTATTATAATTGCATATTTCTTTCAAGCACTCCAAATTTGATGTTGGCAGATGGCGTTGCCGCCTGATTGTACCTCACGAAACTAAGCGCCGTCACTTCAGATTAGTTGCTGTCCAATACATAGGTTTGAGCGTCAAGAAACCCCTGCTTTAAACTTCTTGCAACTAACATATTAAGCTATTCAATTTGTGATAATCCGTTCTATGAATACATACCTTGTAAAATTTTAATATGCTAATAGAATAAAATACGCACAAATGCTTAAATTGAATTTTCTTTTAATTCAATGTTTAGGTATAAAACACTGTTTTAAACTATATTTGCATTTTTTTCACAGGCGATTGGTTGTAGTGCTATTCACTATAGCAAAACGCATTCAATCTTTGCACTGACAGCAAACAGAAAAACAAAATAAAGGTAGCGTGGTAATGGGGGCGAGTAATTTAGAACTGGATCATCTGTCCCTTCCTTTTCTTGTCACCACCCAGCTCGAAATGCTTGCAACGCTTTAGAGGTGTTTGCTTGCGGTACTTGCATTCCGTGCATTCCATACGCAGCACAATCTTTTTGGTGGTCTTAGCCTGAAAATGAGGAAAATAAAAAGAGTTAAGTCAACAGTTTCAGGCAATGGAAAGTTAAAAAATTTAATTTTAAAGTTTTTCTTGTGTGAATGTTCCAACTCAGCAACTACTGGCAACATAAAGCAGTTACTATAGAGTAGTTTTCAGCATTCAACGTTAATATTGCATACATTTATCCCACCAAAGAGCTTTGCAGCGCGCTTCAGCGACGCAACAGCAATTTAGTTCTACAAATATGCCAATATAACTGGTATTTTCGATTGTAATTCGTACCTTCTTCCTGAAGATGGGCTTAGTTTGACCGCCGAAACCCTGTTGTTTTCTGTCGTAACGACGTCTTCCCTGCGCACCTTTACGCTCCTTGGACTTTTTGTACTGTGTCACCTTGTGTGGCTTGTGGCACTTGCATTTCTTGCAGAAGGTGCGTCGCTGTTTCGGCACATTGACCTGAAAAAAGAATTTCAAAGCCTCTTTTAGCAAATCTTCACACAAACTTTTATTTGCACAACGAAATATCTCAAAAACAAATCCAGCAAGATACGAGAGTTTCATCAGTGATATAAATACACCAACACATAACAAATGATACATATTTTCCATCAAAGCACAAGTCTGTGTATTTTGCATAAATATTTTTGAGATGCATCGCGATTTCTATAAAGATTTTTATACGAAATTTCCACAAACGTACCATCTTGGCGATTCTTGGTTGTCAAAGAAAGAAAAAAAGAAAGAGAAGAAGAATAAACGGAAGCGATAGAAATGTCAGCTGTCAAATTGCTGGAATTATTCTGAAATGGCACTACCGGAAGTACAGGGTACTGGGAAGCAACTGCTATCATGAAACACAGCTAGACGGTTACACGCTATTACTGGCCCTCTTCACGCGCTGGCAAATCTCGCTCGCATGAGGACGCATGCACAACAAATTGGCCGCTAATAAGATGAAATTTGCCTATATAAACGGTGTGATTAAAAAGAGGCTTTGATTGAGACTATATTTATATGTAAACATACTTTAACGGCGGTTGCTTAATAGTAAGGCTCTTCACGCCCATTTCGGTAGTTCTAGTAAACTGTTAGTTGGTACTCGGTAATTTTATCAACGGTAATTTTGTAACAGAAAATTGAAGGAATTTTACTTACTCATATGCGTTATGCCTTTCGGCAACGGGAGGATTTACTATTGAATAAATATTGAACAGCTGATTGCAGTTTGCCAACCACCAGAAAATTTATCCAGCTTTCACCACGATAATTCGAAAATTACCGCTCCCCGAACTACCTAGTACCAGTACCATGCTCGGTGTGAAAACGCCCAGTTTATTGTCTTTATAATTAGTTTTACTTTTGTACCCACTTTCCAGCAAGATCCAGTTACAATTATGTTCATAATGTTCATGTTTTGGGGCTTCCGTACGCAAAAACTAGCAATGTAGGGGAATTGGGAGAGCGAAAATGACAGCTGAGCTTGCAAGTTTCACCGGGTTTTTACGGGTACATGGTACATTCTTACTTGCAACAATTTGCCAGTATGAAAAACAGCTGGTCGCATGTTGCTGAATGCAATTGAAACTAATACCATGTTCTGATCAACGAAACACTTTGAAAACGAGTTTTGGGATTGTGGCGAAATGGCGTATTGAATATGATAAAATATGACTTCCACTTCGATAAATAATCGAAAACAATAAGTGTTGACACCGATTAGAATGAGTGGAACGTGAGTTTTCAAGTGAAAACTGGTTTTCGTGTTACAGATTTTACATGGACGAAAACACAAGTTTTAGGTCGAAAACCAGGAAACTTCTTATGGGGTTTTTATAGTTGAAATTGAGGAAATAAACATTTTTACATGCAAATTATTACTGGTTTAGCGTTCACGCACATTTTTGGAGAGCGAATTCTCAGAAATCAAGTTACCGGAATTGCTGGCCAGTTACTGAATAATTTTTACATAAACAAACCTATTGGCTGGACGCCTAATAATATTACAGGCTAACCGCGGCTTGCGTTTTGGTATGCATGCCGTCGAATTTGTTTCTTTTGCGTCACCCGAAATTGGCTTGCGTGCGTTTCCAGTTGATGTCATTGAGCGAAACGTCAAATCAAAATGTCACGCAAAACAAAAATTGGAAATTGAGTTAAAGTGTGTTCACATTTAAATATTATTTCAATCAAAGCTTGTTTTTTAATCACCCCGTTTATACAGGCAAATCTCAGATTATTAGCCGTAAAATTTTTTGTGNCATTACTAGTGTTCGCCCAGCGGTTGAAATTCAACCGATAAAATTAGGGATAGTTGATGTAAGTTGAATGAGCTAAAATAACATTAGTTGGAATGGGNAATGTTTCGTCTCGGTGCCACCGTGATCACTTTTTTTCTGCTATATAAAGCAATTTAAATACGTTTTAACTTAATATTTTATTAAAAATACCTTTACAAACCTCTTTTACTTGCTAGCGTTTTTTTTTGTTTACTTTTACATTTGGCATTTCCCCCTCTTCTTCGCAAAAATAATCGATAAAAGCAGGTTGGACACCGAAAAGTTATTGGTTAAATCCGAGATTATTTTATAATTACAGATTAGGGAGTTAAGCTCGAAAAAGAGGATAATCTACTTATATGTGAACATAGTATTAGCTTCATACGCACGCCGTTCAATTTCAGTTGGTCTCATACAAGTCGCATGTGCATGAGAAATTTTTGACAATCAATTGGCGGCGTGCGTGAATATTAAGTTAGCCTGTTACATATTTTCAATTGTCTTGCCTTATGTAAACACAGGGTTATTTCATTTAAAGTTTTGCAGCTTTTAACACCACTGGCTGAGAAATGGGGATGCAAAAGCAATTAAAAATAGCGCAGCTGTCGAGCAGTGTTGCCACAACGCCAAAAATAAAATGTATCTTAAAAGTGCGAAAATTGGATCAAAGAATCATATCAGAAAAAACTGCCAAAGTTTAAAATAATTCTACATATTTGTTTTTATTATTGTTATCAATGCAAAAAGAAAATCTATAATTCACATTCATATAATACTGTAAATAAAGAGAAATATCTTAGAGCATAAACAGATGACAGCGTTGATCCGGATCAACTTGGGATTTAACTGCAGTTGATCAGGATTAAGTCCGAGTTACAAAAACAACAAAAGAATATTAGGCCGATTTAACGGATACTTGCATACAAATGTAAACACTTATACCTGTTACCAGTCTATCATTTAAGTATCAAATAATATAATTGCATGATATACCGGTTATAATTAAATACTACAGCCACAGAGGCAAATGTTAAGTAAATTTAAAATGAAGCAGTCAGCTCATCACATTCTAAAATAGTTCGTTTGAAGCATTCCTCTTTAAGTTTATTTGACCCCAAAAGTGTATATTTTTTCTTTGTCATGTATCAAAATGTGTACTTCGCGTATTCGTGTATTCAGAAAATTGGTACTATACCTATCACGTTTGAATTATATGATGAAGACGGCAACACTGCTGACCATATTGAAAGCAGACGCAGCGCAAAAATAAAATGGGTATAGCAAGAGCTTCGTTAACGTTGTTGGTTTGTTGCAAAGCAAGCAAAAAAAAAGGAAACAAATTTTCTTTCTGGATATTTATTCAAAATATTTGGCGATTAAGGAATGAATCTTTTACAGGCGAACAATTAAATAAAAAGTATAATGCTAGAAGTAAAGTGTTTACATTTGTGTATATGAATGTATGCGCGTATTTAGTTAGTTTTACAAGTATGTATGTATATACTCTTAAGCATCATCTTCAAATAGCGACAAATTATCAATTGCTGTGTTTAAGAGTGACGAATTCAGCTTAACTAAAAGTATGTCTTCTAAAGTCTCGTAAATATTTTTGATCCCCTTGCTTGTTAAAACGTGTTTCAAAGATGAGGCAGTGTCTTCTATAGCCACCTGTTGAAATAAGAAAACAAATATATAAGCACATACAGAAATCATCAAACTTAAATCGTATCATCACCCACTTGCGTTGCAGGAATGCCAAAACAAATGTTGCTTAATGCACACAGTTCAGGATCGGTATGCCTTTTCTCGCGCCAATATTGCAATACATCAGTGTCGCTGCGCAGAAATGGAAGATGTAGGCTTTCTATTTTAGTGTATACATCAGGATAAGCTATCTCACATGATGCTGTTTGCAGTTTTTCAGCCAAAAACGAATTCAACATTTCTTCCGCTTCATCTTCGAAGTTACGTTCAGTTTTCTCTGGAGTGTTCCTTGAAACCAATTCCGAAGGATCAGCCACGGAACATAATTTTTCCCAAAGGTGATTTAAATAAACAACAGCTTGTTGCCTTTTAGTTAAATTTAATGTATGATGAAATCTAGGATCCAAATACAAGCACGCATTAAGGCTTTCGTTCTCGAGTAATTTAGAAGTTCGTTTTTCAATGCTTTCCAAGATTTTCTTTCCAATTTTATTTACCATATCATTGGAGGCGTTGATCTGCATTATTTTATCAGTGAGTATCTTACATTTGAGCCATTGAGCGTAAAAGTCTCCATAATGTAAATGTTCTGCTTTAAATTTTTTTATAACGTCTTGTAAAGGGGTGAAAACGGCATGATAACACTCCATAAAGTCCCAAAGAGAATCGTCGTTGTGAAAATTTTCTTCCACAGTTTTGTCTTCCACAGAGTCAACAGATGCCAAGATCTCCTTAGCAGATATCATTGCTTCAATCATCTCGTAAGTTGAACCCCAATGGGTGGGATAATCGATTTGAGGAAGTTGAAAGTTGGTCAATTCAAAAACGTCTGTGAAACCATTTGATGGATGGAGAATGAACTTCGTCAAATTTCTGCAACTTAGTAAAAAGGCTTTTATTTCAGCATCTGTTGTGATATCCAGAGCACACAAATGGGCGGAGAGCGCTGCACACTGAGAAATTTGAATGTTTGCAACGCAAAAATTTGATGAATTCTGCAGATTTTCGATACTATCTAAATAGGTATCGTCAAGATATTCCGGGGCTGGTTCGGGTTCTTCCTTGATTTTGTAATTTATTTCGACCATGTTTGCCTCGTTGTCGGAAGTGATTGAAATCACCTGCTTTAACTCTATATCATATTTATTTAATATTTTCAATATTTCTCCTGTGAGATTATTTGAGGGACTGAGCTCTACTATGCCCAGCGTAAGGGATTTGATTTCATCTTCTTTAATAAATTGTGCACTTATTCCGAAAATATTCCAAGAGAGGCCNTCATAATACTCCCATATATCAATCTGGTTCTTTTTTATTGGCACCGTGTTTTCATTTGCTGATTTGCCATTCGATCTAATCAACCTTTTTTTAATCGTTTGTTTTTTAATTTTTTGCTTTCTTTCAGAACTGTTATTAGACGTCTTCGCATTAGCATTCATCAAATTTATTTTATGTTTTTTCATCAAGTGATTTTTTAAGTTAAATGTTCGGTTATTTTTCAACTCTTGTTTGCAGATATTACACACTGCTTTTCCTACTTCTTTTAGGTTTTCGAAGTACTCCCAAATGGGATTTGGTTTCCTCTTGGACGAACTCATCTGCTCTTCTTATTTTGTTATTAAATATTCACACAAACTAGATATGCCACAAATGGGCACAATGCAACAATAACACTTTTAAAATGCTTTTAATTTTGCATTCAACTTGCTGCAGTCACACTTTAGCTGCGAAATTGCAGAGCAACACCAGCAAAAGTAAAATAACAACTGACACATGCAAGGTAGTGCTGTCGCTTCGCTACGAAATTTGTTGCTTCACGATAGCAAAGCAAAAGCAAAATGGAAAGTGGAATGTGACAGTGTTGCCATGCATATAAGATGATACCAAACGTTTACGGTTGTAACTCGATATCTTTAATTTTTGTTTAACTCGTTCCATGATCAATCAGATTTGCTTGCATCTTATAAAAACAAACATCATTTGCTTATCATGGCATTCATATGTACATACATACATTCGTACGTAGACGGCAAAATCCGTGTGCTTACTTATTTTCATATAAGGGAGAAAATGCTTTGGCATTACTGGTTTCTCGGCTGTGATGAATGCCGCAAATACGAAAACAAAGCAAAAGCAATCACTAAACAGCCAGCTGCAGACTTTCCTGCTATTGCTATGGCTTTGCTGTCGCAGATGTACAATACACAATCCATACGTAAAGCTACAAAACTACAAAGAACAAGCTCTCGTATGCCAGTGCTCAGGGCAAAGCGCCACTGAATTTGCTATACAAAATTTGCCACTCTTTGCACATGACGTCACAGTGGCTGACCATTTCGTGCATACGTACATATGTATGTATGTTCATATAAACTCTCCTTTATTTATTGAAATTTTTAATATGCATATATACTTATGTACCTATGTGTGTACGTATGCATTGTATTTACATACGTACATAAGTATGTAATATGTACGTAGATCGTTGAAGTAAAGGATTCCTATAAACATATGAATGTATCTATGTACATGTATATGCATGCCTATCCTTTATGTTAACTATTTCCAAGGTATGGTATATGTACAGTCAGCGCCAAAAATGTGAATACCATGACGTTTTGACGATTTCATTACTTATATTTTCCATTGGGCCATGTACATATATTTTCCACACTATTTTTTTTTTTTTTATAAAAATTTAGTTCCAAACTACATGCTCACAATTTTTCTATGATAAAAAAGAAATTGAAAAAATTTAAATTTTGATGAAGTTTTTTGGTATGTATTTCTTAAATGTTCCCGAGTTCTATGTGCATACACTTAGGTTTCTTTTTATGCAGTTTTTTATGCGGATTTGAATTTATGCGGTTTTCAAACCCTTTTTCGCTGTGGCGATTCTGCTTTTTTGAGAGTTTCTATTACTTGTTTTCAGCTTGTAGGAGACAATGCTTCTGATAAATAAATTGTCTTTGTTACTTATTTGCATAGTTTCCAACTTAGTGCTTTAAGCACTAGATTGTGTTTTTTGAAAATTAAAACGCTAAAAAAAAATTATTTAGTGCCTAGTGCCTTTTTTAGTGCTTTTTTTCTGAACTAAAATTACTTCGAGATAGTTAAAACCTGAAATAATTTGAAATATTTAAGGCTGTGGCAGCACTGAATTTACAAGAATCTACAAATTTAAATGGACTTAAGTACAACCATGATTGATAAAAAGCTAAAGTTGCAAACCCACCTTGTTAAATTCTATTCGCGTTGAAAATGCTAGTACGCAAGTAAGTTAGGTATGTATTTCTTTTTTCTTTTCTAATTATTTGTACAAATTTTATTTTTTTTTACCACCTGAGTAAAACACATCGTTTCTTGGTGCTGAATCCAAATCTGGCCTCACAATTGCTCTAGCACCAGAATTTTGAGATATCCTAACCTCAAAGTGCCAAAAACACGGTTTTTAGCGATATTTGAAGTTATATAATGAAAACATCAAATTATTTGCTCATTTCTAATTAATTCTCGAGATTTACCAGTTTTAATTCGGTATTAATAATAATAATAGTTTGGCGCTTACACATATGTTAGTGTTTGGCCGAGCTTCTCCTCCGACTTGTGGCGTGCGCCTTGATGTTGTCACACAAAGCGGAGGGACCTACAGTTTTACGCCGACTCCGAACGGCGATTGTATTTTTATGAGAAGCTGTTTTTCATGGCAGAAATACACTCGGAGGTTTGCCATTGCCTGCCGAGGGACGACCGCTGTTAAGAAAAAACCTTTTTTCTATATTTTTGCGATGTTGCTTTGACCAGGGTTTGAACCCAGGCATTGTGGAGTGGAAGCGCGCACTGCTTACCACTACACCACAGCGGCCGACNAAAAAAATTTGGTGCTTTTAGTGTGTTAAAACGCTTTTTTCCAAGTTTTTGGTGCTTTTTGAAAAGCAAAAGATGGCAACACTGCTTATTTGATTAATGCTCAGTTTTATATGGAATAATAAGTGTTGAAGTGAAGAAATAAATTGGTTTTTTTTTTTGCTTAATATTGCCCCACTGGCTTTTTTATGCGGTTTTTCAGAATTTTTACATGGAGTATCTGAATTTATGCGGTTTTTGAAAATGCTGGAACGCATCCTCTGTTTTTGTATGAAAGTAAAGAACTTTATGTGGCTTTCTGAGTATACATGCGTTCCGCATAAAAAAAGACCTAAGTGTATATGAAATTGAAAAATTTGATTCTGCTGGTTTTTGCTGTTGGAAAAATAACAAAAATTCGGTATGGAAAATATAAATAAAGAAACATCAAGGTATTCATATTTTTGGCGCTGACTGTATATGTACACACAGACACATGCACACATCGGCGTAGCCAGAATGAAATTTATGGAGGGGCTCGAAACTATTAAGCTAGCATTTCAGGGCACTATTTTTTACATATCGTTAGTATAGTATGGAGTTCCCACATCGTTTTATGCAACAAAAAACTATAGTTAGTTGTGGCTTTTTTGAATTTTAGCGACGATGTTAGTTACGCCCTTTCCATACTATACTTACGATATATAGGAAAGACTGGAAAGTTAGGTGGCCCCCGTCCTCTTTCCCCTACGTGGCTACAAACACACTGCATGGCTCTATAACTTTGCACTCATGCACCAAATAAAAGGTAAATGCGTTCGTTTACACTTAGGGGATTCCCTTAAACGCGAAGAGCAGAAAACTCGAAAACCTCGAAAGTTTTCGAGGCTGTTTTTGGGAATGCACCTTTTTTCAGCCTCGTAAACAATGGAGAAATTCCGAAGTTTGACAGCTCATTCAGAGTTTTTTGTATAATACATCGCATCAGCTGAAATAAATACATATAAAATCAGCATTGAAAATGCCACGAAAAAGTGAAAAATGTAAATTGTATGAATTTATTGATCAAAAGGATATAAAGGCAACACTGAAACTTACGAACGACTTTTCGAGGCTTTTTTCGCGACTAATTTGCCTCGAAAGTTTTCGAGGCACGCGAAAATCGCCACTCATACAATTTTTGACAGTTGTTTTTCGAGGCTGGAAAAGTTTCGAGGTTTCGTGGTTTTCGAGCCACTTTCGAGCTTAAGGGAATCCCCTAACTATTTTTTTTTTATGCAAACCAAGTATGTATTAGTGTGTACGTACAGTGCGTACTCGGTAACCACAACCCTCGTTGCAAGCAATTCCTGCTACATAATGGCAACACGCAACGATATCGATATGTTCAACCACCTCGGCTATTTCACAAATCTCCGCCTCGAATTCCATGGTCGTGACATTCGCTACCTAGACGGGAGAAATTATGTTGGAGTTGGGCATAGANACTATTTCATTCGCTACCTAGACGGGAGAAATTATGTTGGAGTTGGGCATAGAACTCCATGTCACAAAAATCCCAACCATAAATCCCCATGAATACTGAATGCAACTTCGACGCTACGACAATCAGCAACAGGTACCCAAGAAGGGTCTAAAATACACCCAGCGAAGGAGCACCACCCTTATTTATATCATGATAAAAACATAGCAAGGTAGAACCGTTCTCTCAATTTGTCGGCCATGATTTATTTTGAAGTTTGCCAACATTTTAAAATCATATAAAAAATTTGAAATTGTTCGAAATTGTTGTTGCTTGAGATAGAAAATGAAAATGTGAGTGTGAGTTTGAGAGTAAATTTAAAAATTAAATTGTTTGGAAACGTCATGAATTTTAAAAGTGACTCTCAGCGGTTCTACCTTACTATATTTTTATCATGATTTATATTACAGCAGTTCGTGCTGCCACAGAGCAAACTCCCAAAGCTGAGGTTGTAGAAATTGTTTCGACAATTAAAGCCCCGGATGTTATAGAACCTTTTAACAGCTGACACTCATGTCCGGTTGAACCAATCAATTTTAAATTTATCAGCCTGTTAATATTTAAAATGACACAATTGTGTTCGGAAAATTTGTCGTTTTCAATTTTAAGAGTCTGATCAATTTTAAAATTTACTGGTGAAACTGGGGATCAGTACTTTACCTAGTCTAAAGTTTCCATGAAAGATGCTTATAAAAATATTTGGGACTTAAAAATTTTGCCCTGTACTTGGCCGAGTTTCTCCTTCCATTTGTGGCGTGCATCTAGATGTTACACAAACGGAGCAATCCACATTTAAACGCCGACTCCGAACGGCAGCAGGGCGACCGCTAGTAGAACAAATGAGAAATTGGTTGGACAAGATCGATTCTATCGATTGTAGTATGCACTTCTCAAGGAAAAGTTAACGAGTACCTACTGTATACATATACGTATGCATTCATATCTGTCTACATTAGATTGCCTCACTCTCCAAACAAAAACTATCGTACCTGCTTCTCCAAACTACAAATGGATTCCATCAAATTGTAAATAGCGTAAAATAGTTCCGCATTGCCAGATTCATGCGAATGTGAATAATGTAACTACATATTTCTTGTTTGATAGTTGTTTCCAAATTATCTACAAACATATGTATGTACATTAGACTGCAACAGTCCCCATACAAAAAAAAAAATCGGTACTGTTTTTCCATTGGAATTATAAAATCTTTTATATAACGAGCTGGACCGATTTGAAATTATGTACCTCGAGATGTGGAGTTTTTTATGAATAAAAATAGTTTCTTAAAGATGTTTTTTGAAAAAATCTCTCATATTAAATAAAAAAAAAAATTTACATAAAAATATTAAAAAAAAAAATAAAAATAAAAATTTAACGGAAACCGTAATAGTGAGATATTTAATGCTGTTTTTTTTAACTTTTTTCAAAGATTGGTATAAACAAAACTTGAATAACTGAACCTAAACTCTTCCGATTTAGACTTGTGAGTAAATCAATAATTGAAAAAAGTAAAAAAAAACAGCATCAAAAATCTCATTATTACGATTCCGTTGAAAAGATTTTTAAATATCTTTATGCAGATTTTTTAAGCCTAATCTGTTTTGTCATCTGAGGGGACTTTTTTCAAAAAGTTCTTTAAGAAACTATTTTTATTCATAAAAAACTCCATTTTGGAGGTATTTTCAAATCGGTCCAGCTCGCTTAAATCTTAATATTTTTCCGGAATAATTTGGTGGGCGTCTTAAAATATAATAAATTTTGTAATCCCGGCGGAAAAACCGCAACTGTTTTTTTGGTGATGCAGTCTAATGTACATATGTATGATTTTTTTTCAAAATAACACCAAGCGACAAAAAAATAGATACACTAACAAAACCAAGGGTTAAATATGGTAAAACTGCACTTCTAGTTTTTCTCCCTGACGTTAGGACTTTATTTAAAAGACTTAGAAGTTTCGAGGATATGATTAATTCTAAAAAATGTATTACAAAATTCAGTACAATCTGGGCACCAAATGAAAGAGAAAAGTCGTTAATTTTAAATAAATAAATATTTTTGGCCCATAAAGGCCAGAGCTATCGAAAATGTTTTTTAATAATTTTAAATTTTTTTAAGTCATTAAAGTTGAAAAGACGAAGTTCGAGGATGTGGTCGTGTACTTATATATGTGTTGTAAATTTCCAAAGATATTCAAAAATAAAATTTTAAAAGGAGACTTTCAACTACTATTCGTCCTTTTTCACCATTTTTTTCAGTTCTACAGAGTTTTTCCTTAAATTTGATACCAATTTTGTTATTCCACATTACACTGAATCATTTTTTGAATCCTTATACTACACAGAAATACGAAAAAAAGCAGTTTTACTATATTTGGTCCATAAATAACCCGGGAATCAGCAATATGCCAATAACTCAATTACTTCCTTCAATAAAATCACATACAGAATCAAAGTGTTACCCAGTGCCATGGATCGACTTGAAGAAACAGCAACTTCTCTTCGTGAATCATCCTAATGTGCTACGTATCGCCGATTTGCTACAACAGTGTCATAATTCAAAAAAAAAAAAAGTTAAAAGCTCGAGAAAAACGGCTTTAAAGTTTAGTTTTAATACGTTCCAATAGTAAATATGAAGACATATTCCGAGCTATTGTTAATCGATACTGCTATCAAATTTTTACACAACATAAAAGAAGAGGTTCGGTAATTTTTGAATACTTAACTAATTTCATTTTTGGGTTATGACACTCTTGCGGCAAATGAGCGATATGTAAGCCCATACATATTTACAAGTGTGTAGGTAAATATGCTGAACCGAGAATTCATTCATTCATCCATTGTTTGTGTTTTTTTTTTTAAATGGCCAAGTGTATGTACTAAAGAGCTGCGCAAAACCTTCTAAAAGGCACACTTTACTACTATGCAGTACTTCCAAGCGGCGTACTACAGGTAGCGTTAACAGCAACACAAAATATTCTATAGCAAGCTGCGCAACAATACAAATACTTCAACATTCGAAATAGAATTTGCTACAGCGAGGATAGCGCTTGAGTTCTGCGGCGAAGCAAATTGTAAAACCAAAAAGAAGGGTTGAAGTAAAATAGCGGCAAATCATAGCAAGCCAACCGAGTGCACTAGAACATTTGCATGTATGTATAGCAACTCATTACCAATTGTTAGCGCAAGCCACGCAGTTCGCAGTGATCGTCAAGACGAAGATAGAAATGAGTGTTATGGATGTAAGCAAAATTTAAAATAGAGTGTTATTTTTTATTTGTGTATACATATATACATAAGTGCTAAACATTAAAAAAATATGTANTATTTTGCAAAATATTTAGTCTTTTCTTCGGTTTATATTATTACAGCAACTGTTTACTGATTTTAGCAAGTCTTTCGTTTTTAATAAACACCTCGTATTTATTTGTATGAAGTGGAAAAAGATGAGTATATTTTCATCCACAGTGGAATTTCGACAGAATTTGGCGAAGTGCCGTGTTTTGACAAAATTGTATCAAAAATGTCGATGTAGTACCAATGTACTTTTGAGATTAAAAATGTACCAAAAAAGTACAATTGTACCATCAATTTCATCACTGGTATGCACTTATGCAAAGCAAGAATTCGCATGAATTTTCGTTGATTAGCTGGCGCCGCTACTTCTACTGAGCGATGCCCGCACTTCCATTTGAAAAATTTTAGCATCGCATTTGTTCTACTTCAATTTGCTTCTGCTTTAGTTTGGTTCTACTTCAGCTTTGTTCTGTTGTTCTTTTTCCTATTGTGCGGCATTCGTTCGTATGACAAAACCTTTCGTGAGTGAAGCAGTTGCTTTGTTATGGGAGTGAAGGAGAGGTACAGTGCTTAAAATGGGAGCTGATGGCTTGCAAGCGATTTATGTAGTGCTTGTGCAGCTGTTTAGTATGTACATAAATATGCTTAACCGAGCCCGATTTGCCGCCAATGCTGCCGTCCGTGGTTAGCGGGAAGCCACTTCGTGTTGGATATATTAAATGCTAGGAAGTACACTTACTTAGATACTGCAAGCATAGACTGTTGCAAACGACTAATTTGTTTAGATCTTTACAGAATACAGAAACAATAAATAGTTCATAAAGCAAATACAAATTTACACGCTAAAGCATATCTGTGACATTTTATTTAAACAACTTATCTCGCGACAGGCCATTTTCTTTTTAAAACAATATTTCATTGGGTTTCCAAAAAAATGTGTTAACACTTAACTAGTCGTAGGTGTAGTTTAAGATGCCGTTTTAATAAAAGCTTAACAAAAATATAAAATTTTTCAAGGGAAAATTGTTATTTTTTAAAACCTAGTCAAAACTTCTAAAGTTATTTAGGTTATTTTATTAAAATGAAGCCATGCTCTTATACAGATTTATAACCAAAGAGTTTGCCGATGGAAGTTTAGTTTTAAACCATTGTAAACAAAGGAAGCGCATATCGTCGGTGATATGCAAAATAGTTTTTTAATTACTACATTTCGCTGATTTTGGACTGATGGGGATCTAGTTACTATCGGACTGGTTCATTTTTGGGGATAAAGGTTTAGTACGGAACTACATAGAAATTTCCCTGCAGGGGATATACTCGTACGTGCATACATACTACATACATACTAGAGGGCTGCAAAGTTCACAGCCAAACTGCACTTCTCACATTCAATCGAAAAATAGGAACACATGCTTGCGGTACCCAGAAAAAAAAAATGAACAAAAAATGCCTTTCGTTCGATAAAAGCGTTGCAAAATTTCACGCCACTTAAATATTTTATTCACTTTATTTTCAAACAGATGGCAACCCTATGTAAAAATTTGCATTTTTTCCGAAAGCGGTAAGCTGACCTTCAAAATTGTGTTTCAATATTTAAATTTGATGTAGTATGAGGGTAGATATGGAGCAATGACATAAAAATACCTTAACGAAATGTATGTATGTATGTACATGTATATATATAAAAAACGTATAGAAATAACCGTAAATATATTTTATGTGCATGAGACATATCATATTTCTTATATGTATATAAATTATGCTCTCAAACGAAATTTCCTAAAATACATGAAAACTTCACATGAAGGAACCTTTTACTTGCGGAAGTTTCACAACGTAGTACTCCACTTTTATGTTCCTCTCTTTTTCTATTTTTGTCGAGTACTTTACTTAGTTACTCGACGCTTAGCAACTATACTTCTCTTCCCTATCCGCGCTCTCAGCGAGAGGAAGAGAAGGTAGTGTATTCGCTAGAAAGCTTCAATGTGAAGCCAAATATCTTCCGATGCAGACCTCTATGTATGTACAGTACAATAATTACAGGTATTGTCTTCCCAGAGAGCGCATATTCCGATCTACCTTATTTAAAAAATATCATTGTTGCCCACACTAAAAAGTTTACTGCTGGGGAAAATGGATATTTCCATACCCCATATACCATATTTATTATTTTTTTTTAAACAAACCATCTTGCAGAGAACTTATTAAATTGGCAAAAGCGGGAAAAAACATTTGCTTGTAAATAAATTCAAAATTTGTATGACTCACTCCATTTCAAACGTTTTTTCCTTTGTTTTGAAAAATTATAAAAATTAAATTGAGTGAAAACAAAAAGCAAAGCCAAATAAAAGAATCAACATTGAACTGCGTCAAAATGAAAATAAAAGGGGGCACGAATTTCGATGTGAAGCAAAACTCGCTGGGAAGACAATTCCTATAATTATTGTACCATGATTAAACGGTATCACAAAGACTAGGTTCACACAGAGAAATTCTTTTGTACACAATTGTTGTCAGCTGTGAACGGCCAACTAAAATTACTCAGACGAACGAGAGCACAAAGCGGTTTTTTCAACAAATTATAACAAAATATTACAACTTTTGCTGAAAGGTAAATAACGGCTCTGTGTACATTTTTATAGCTCAATTTTAAAAATGCCAAATTTTTAGTTGTGTCACTTTTGAAGTTCGTGTGCGTTATGTAAATCCCGAAAAGATTTACTGTAATTACATAAGCACATTAGACTGGTTAGAAAATCGACTGTCTTCTGTTTTCTTTTTTTTCAAAATCCCCTTTAGTATACATTTGGGAAACTACAAAAAAGACGCCAGTCAAAAGCGCAGCCCTTAAAATAAAAATGCTGAGGTCGCTCATCGCGAATTTCTATTTTCCATATAAATAACACAGGAAAAAATTGTTTCAATTTTGAAATTTTATAACTCGTTTTTCCTGCATCGTTCATACCGATATGTATTTTTTGTCTGTATACGTAAATATATATACATATATGTACGTACATCCTATGTGGGTATTATTTCAACCCGTATTTGTCATACGAACAAAAAATATCGCCGCTTTTGTCACCATCGGTGTAATTAACATAATAAAAAAGCGGTGAAAAAGCGGCTCAAGGGTGATAAAGGCGTGGATTAACACACGTGGAAATACACACATATACAAACAATCTACATAAGTCCAAATGTATGTACAAAACACATCTAACGGTAGCAGCTGTCCTGGACCTACTTTCATACAAACATACGTACGTACCTAGCCACAAACTATTCTTTGTGATAAATTTTACAAGAATACTGCAAACAACAAAATAAACGAGCGAGTTACTAAGGGCAGAGATGCCAAGTTGCAAAATTGGAAAGCAAGTTGAGGCTATGCTTTAGAAGAAATATCCTTATCCGGCAGGTTCGGCAAATTTACTTCCGAGTGAATTTGAGTTAAGTTCGCTTTGAATTCAAATGGGAGTAAATTGCAGAACCTGCCCGGATGACTCAATTATGTCCACTTATCTACCAAAGAAACGAATTTCGTCAAAAGTTCAACTTCGAATCTACATTTTTAGTTATTGGTTACTTCGAAAAAATTAACTATCTTACTTTTTATTGAAAGGTCCTACATGATCATAATGCTTGTGAAATATATGTAGATGGACGTAGCCAGAATGAAATTTAGGCGGCCTCGAAATTATTAGGTTAGCATTTCAGGGTACTATTTTTATATGTATATATAGGAAAAACTTGCCTTTCGCCTACCTGACCACACCCATGGAAATAGTTATGTACACTGCATTTAGAATGCAAATGATCGCGCGAAAAGCATTCAAATACAGGTATTCTTCACTTATTGAGTTAAGAACCGTTGAAAGTGTACGTATTTAGCTGTTGTCAGGTAAACTCTTCTGAACAATGCTCAGGATACTTAAGCTGAATTTTCAAGGTCACTTTGGGTATACTTATGATTTACTCTTAATTTATTATTGATAATAAATGGTTACAAAACTGTACACACAATTTTTGCATATTTTATTGTTTAGTAGTAAAACCCTATACAAATTTTAAGTATCGTTTGAATATTTTTCGCTTATAAACGCTTGGCATCTCTATCGCTATATTGCAATGTGTTGGCAGTCGCGCAAAGAACCAACAGCCTTCTCTGTAGAACGCAGTGCTCTTGCTTTGTGACTGACTGAATTCTATGTGTATACATACATATTTAAGTATGTAGTTCTTAGCCAGAATAAGGTAAAAAGCTGTGTCACAAAACATATGAATGATAGCTAAAGCTAGTATTTTAAGGAAATGACCGAGAAAATATTGCCATTATTTCGTTTGTGTGTCCAAGGAATTTTTACATCTGATGTCAGGAAATAATGGACCGGGTATATATTTCTGTTGCCTTGTGCTCTTTTTTTCACATAAAACTTCAAATCCCGTAGTAGAAAGCGTAGAAAATTTCTAAGAACTCCATACTGCCTTAGGGAATTTTGACACAAGAAAACTTCTTCGCCATTTCTTCAGCTCTTTTTATATGGACTTTTTCCTTTTCTTGAGAGCTAGGCACTAAAGTAATACTAAGCCTAACAAGAAATAATTTAGATGCGATTTTAATTTAGCTACCGCTATATTGTGTTCACACATATTTATGAAATAGGGCCAAAAGTCAAAGCTGAACACTCATCAGGGTTGCATAGAAATTTTAACTCGATTTACATTCGAGCGTCGATTACAAATTTGATACAATACCGGTATATCGGGTATATTGAAAAGGTCCACTAGGCAATTTGCGTATACCAATGGAATACGGAGTCATACTATTCGACTAACTTACAATCCCTATATACATAATTCGGTTATAGAAAACTGATTCAGGCCCGAATGAAAAATTCACTCCAAATAATCTAACCTGTATACTTCTTCTATATACAATGTGTCTGGAAACGTATTCAACTTAATTTCGAGTAATTTTTCTCCCATATACGCACCCCATACACTTTACGACAACGTCAATTTGAACCTAAATCGACTCCTCTCCCTAAGCTTTAATTGGGTGAAGTCGGTTAATTGCTCGATTAACTGTCTGGCTAAACTTTGTATTAATTGATTATCTGCATCAACATTTCTTCATATACTATATATATGAGAAGTACTTTGTCCAGCGTAAGACACTCTCAGGCAGGCAGGAGTGGAAGGCATAGGAATTTATCGATTGCATATATATGTACAAACAAAAATAAAAAAAATTACAAATATGCTCCGGTGAAGAGATCCTTCGATTCGACACCCCTAGGTGGCGAAATACACTGAAAGGACCAAGGCCAGAAATAACTGTCTACATTTGAATGGCGTAATTTTGCAAAATATATATAAATTTGGCGAAGTTGTTTGGAATCGGTCCAGGCGAACTGTTGTAGTGTCAAATAAGAATACAAATCTATCGCGGTTCGATTTTTGTTAGTATTAGATTATTAATTAAAATTAATCGTAGAAAATGAACCGATTAATAAATAATTTTTGATTAAAATCGAAAATAAATGAAACCCGTTTAATGAGTTATAAAACCTGCCTGT
>NW_016166769.1:20282-23268 GCF_001687245.7 Rhagoletis zephyria | reverse complement strand
CAGAACTTACAGGAAGTCGTTCCTATTGACATAAAACCTGTAAGTGGGAACACATTTGAGAGAGTAACTGAGCAACTGTTCCTAGTCAGAAGTTACAGGATTTAGTCCGGAGATTTTTTTCCTGTAAGTTCATGAAAAGTGTCAAACGATCAGCTGATTTACATGTGCAAACAAAAACAGAAAGCGGTGAAAGCAAAGAACCTTATATTTGTTAAAAAATGGAAGTAAACAACGAAATATTTAAATATGTATAGATTTTAATAATTAATTAGTGATATTTCAGCCAAATCAGTGTAGTACCAATGACATGTAAACAAACCGTCTGACGTTTTTACAGGAAATAGTGCTTTTTGCGTTCCTATGCACTTCTGCATCTGTTCTCCTTTTACTCTCTTTTGAGAGCGTAAAGTTGTAGTTTGACAGTTCCACAGGTTTTAGTCCGAAGTTCAAAGGAACAGACTTATTGTCAAGACAATTATGTCAAAATCAAGGCGCATTTATACAAGGTGGTGTTACTGGCGAATTTAGGGTGTTATGTCAAATCTCAACTCGCTCCAAAGTTTACATGTATTTTGTTTTTGCTTTTGATGGGTGTGCTGTCACTAAATCCTGTAAACCGGACTGCTATTGGAACAGACTAAATATTGTCTAGTGTAAACCCTAACTGCCGTCCCTAAATTGGAGCGCTAAGCGTTGCGTTATCCATTGTCGACGAGTGTCAGCGCGCGCTATCCCCAAATCAACGTCTCGTTTCCTCTTTCACTTTTTTGTCCTTTCTCTTTCTTTCCGTCTTCCGCATCCAACTTCAACACGTAACGCCCTGTCAAAAATGAAAATTCCATTTGCTCGGCGTTAGCGCCGCGTTATTGTGGGATGCTTCATACAAACTGTATGGGCATGAGGATTTTTGACAGTTGTTTGGCGCTTGACGCGCCAATTTAGGGATGGCAGTTAGTTACACACATCTGTCAAAACTGTTGTTCACATGCGAATGCTTTGCGTACCAAACAGTTGAATGTGAGCTTGAAAAAGGCATATTATGCATTTTAAATTAGTTTTTATTCTATAATTCTGAAAAATATTATATTGCAAAAAGCCCTAAATGCTACTCTAAAGGGCCATTTACACAAGACTTTCCTCGCTTTGCTTGACAGTTCAAAATTTGACAACAAAGCGTGAAACGCAGAAGGTATGCTACAATAAACGCTTTGCCAGCTTTTGCGTTCTCCTTTTCCTCCATATTTTTGATCTGTAAAATAGTTAACCATATAATAATATGCAATAATAATAGCAATAATAATTCCTATTTACCCTATTTTTGTCATTAAATGCAAATGCAAGCGCACGAAAAAAGATACATGTAGACAGCTGATTTCCAAAGCGGGCAAAAGTTGAGAGTTGCCCAAGATTTTGCTTCGTTTTGCTTTGCTTTGCTTCAAACGTTTTTTATGTGAGCATACTCATGCATATGCCTACATCGATCTTATATGTCAAAGCAAAGAACTATCAAGCAAAGCGAAGAAAGTTGTATGTGAATCAGCCTTAAAAGTACATTTATCCATACAAAATTCTTCACCTAAATGAAACTAAAAAGGTGTTCGCACGCGGCGATTTTGTGTTCAGCTCACGAGGGGTGCCCGAAAAAAAAGTTGAATGGCTAAATGTTGGCTGGCGACCATGGTGAAATAAATATAAGGTGATGTCACTTACATAATCTCACTTTTTCTGCATGCCAATTGCGGCCATGCATTTTGGGGTAGTAGAAAAAGGGCGAAAAGATTAGGTTATTTTTACTACTTTTGGGGTACTATTTCCAATACATACATATGTATATCAGTGGACCCCATATCAGTTAAATGAAGCTTGCATCAATAAAATATTTTTTCTGTAAACCAGTGTAATTACAGTTTCTTTTTCCGCTCAAAAGAAATTATTCTTACTTAATTTTTATTTTTTCGATCAAATATATTGATTTTAATAATTATTATTCAGTTATATTTTTCTACCTTAAAATTATTATTTGTAAAACTTTAAGGCCACACGGTCGTATCACACACATCATTCATTTATTCATATTAAAACAAATTAAATTAAACCGTTCTCTTTATTTAATTATTCTTAAATTCTACTAAAAATGATATATTAGCCCGTATGGAATTTTATTTGTATTTTTTCGTTAATTTTATTACGACCTTTATTTTCGTTAACATTCAAAAATTGAATTTCTGAATTCTATCAGTTATATTATAAAATCATTATGCGTTTAAATTGTTAGACCAAAGTGCATTATCGAAGCCATCTGAGGCACTGCTCCAATAATCTGCTGGATATGTACAGTATATATTTTATCAAAAATTTACTTACAAAATCGCAATTATTGGAAATTATCGCTCAAATTTTTCAATGAATTTGAAACGAAAAGTCAAAGCAAAAGCGAAACAAAGAAACAGTTACTACGTTTATACGTAAGCTATTTGCAAACAAAAATAATTTGCAAATACCTATCTCACTGTTTATTCGATGGTGAAAAATTCTTTTTTAATATTGCCTGATTATAAAAAGGCAATAATATGACCATCGAAAAAAAAAATAAAGTTGAAAATGGTCTTGATTATTAAAATAAGATGACCATCGAAAATAAACTTAAGAACAACGGCGTCTTGCGCTTATTTGCAAATAGTACCACTAATCACTACTTATTTGCGTGATTTAGTTATTTGCAAATAAAAAATTAACTCAGCGTTTATACGGCAAATTTTACCATTTTGCAAATTGTTATTTGCAAATAATACGTGCGTAAGTGTTAATAATAATAATAATAGATTGGCACTTACACATATGTTAGTGTTTGGCCGAGCTTCTCCTCCGACTTGTGGCGTGCGCCTTGATGTTGTCACACAAAGCGGAGGGACCTACAGTTTTACGCCGACTCCGAACGGCGATTGTATTTTTATGAGAAGCTGTTTTTCATGGCAGAAATACACTC
>NW_016166769.1:14426-16756 GCF_001687245.7 Rhagoletis zephyria | reverse complement strand
AAAAAAATCACCTTTCCATACGATTTTTGTGTACGTCTTTTTCCATTGATAACTACGATATCTTTTATATTTTATATTGTGAGGACAAAAATTATACAAATCCAGCAATTTTAAATATTAATATCGTTCTGAAAACACCAAGTTCTTTAAAAATCGCGATAAAATGAAATACTAAAATGGAGTATTTTAAATACTATTTCCCAACTAATACCATTGTAAAAATTAAGATCGACAGCACTGAAAATAAGCATGCCGATCTTGTCAAAGTTACAACAAACACGTCGCTACTGACAACACCTTGTTATTGTTTCACCATGGCTGGCGACCAACTTTGTTGAAAACGATTAGTTGAAAAGCCGTTCAACCAAAAGTAGAATGCAAAATTGAACAATGCAAACGCCTTTTAATGGAGAATATTTTTATATTTTGATATTCTTAGCTTTAACTTTTATTTTCATGCAACACTGCGTGAGTTGAACGCAAAAGTTGCCTGAAAAATCGCCTCGCGCGAAAGCCCTATAAATGCAACTCCATTTCTGCATTAAGAGCCTAAAAGCAGCCCTGGATTCTTCAAAAATTTCCACGATTCTAACATGGTTTAATGAAAAAAAGTGGAATTTTTTTTTGTGTATACAGTTGCTAGCTGCGTTTCAGTGATCGCCGATCGAGATTTCATTTATTATTGTACATTATTCGGAAAAAGAAAAGTTGCGCACATCGATGTGCTACTGATATAAATCTGGCTCAATTTGTGATCAACTCTGTTTGTTATTTTCCTATTTAGTTGAGGAAATTTCAATTGACGTCACCGACAAATGAATATATACACAAACAAATTTTCGGTTATGGTTAAAACAATTCAAGTTTTTATATTGAATTTTTTGTTTCAAATATCTTTTTCCCTTTTCAGTAGGGTTTTTTGCACATTATCTTCTCTGTGCGATTTGATCGTGATAGATATGGATCTGAATAAGCAACTGGAACTGGCTGTTTGTCAAAAGCATACCATTTCGAACTCGCTTCAATGTACCTTTTCTAAATGCGATAGCATGAACGCTCTTTGAAAAAATATGTTCGGAAGTGCTAAATGTTGCATTTCAAATGCAGAAAAAACGCTGCGAAACGCCCGTGCTTGCTACAATGAACGCTTAGAAGAGAATACTTTGGTCAGTAAATTAACNTCTTCAAAAATTTCCACGATTCTAACATGGTTTAATGAAAAAAAGTGGAATTTTTTTTTGTGTATACAGTTGCTAGCTGCGTTTCAGTGATCGCCGATCGAGATTTCATTTATTATTGTACATTATTCGGAAAAAGAAAAGTTGCGCACATCGATGTGCTACTGATATAAATCTGGCTCAATTTGTGATCAACTCTGTTTGTTATTTTCCTATTTAGTTGAGGAAATTTCAATTGACGTCACCGACAAATGAATATATACACAAACAAATTTTCTGTTATGGTTAAAACAATTCAAGTTTTTATATTGAATTTTTTGTTTCAAATATCTTTTTCCCTTTTCAGTAGGGTTTTTTGCACATTATCTTCTCTGTGCGATTTGATCGTGATAGATATGGATCTGAATAAGCAACTGGAACTGGCTGTTTGTCAAAAGCATACCATTTCGAACTCGCTTCAATGTACCTTTTCTAAATGCGATAGCATGAACGCTCTTTGAAAAAATATGTTCGGAAGTGCTAAATGTTGCATTTCAAATGCAGAAAAAACGCTGCGAAACGCCCGTGCTTGCTACAATGAACGCTTAGAAGAGAATACTTTGGTCAGTAAATTAACATATTTCTTCTTCTTCTTTTTTGGCGCTGTAACCGCCTAAGCGATTTTGGCCGAGTTCAGCAAAGCACGCCAGTCGTTTCTTCTCTGTGCCAACTGACGCTAATTGGAAACGCTAAGTGAAGCCACGTCCTTCTCCACCTGATCTTTCCATCGCAGTGGGGGCCTCCCTCTTCCTCTGCTACCACCAGCGGGTTCCGAGTTGAATACTTTCAGAGCTGGAGCGTCGGTGTCCATTCGAACGACATGACCAAGCCAGCGGAGCCGCTGTATTTTAATTCGCTGCACTATGTCCATATCGTTGTAAAGCTCATACAGCTCATCNTATTTTAATTCGCTGCACTATGTCCATGTCGTTGTAAAGCTCTTACAGCTCATCGTTCCATCCTCTGCTGTACTCGCCGTCGCCAATGCGTAAAGGCCCGTAAATCTTCCGCAAATCTTTCTCTCAAACACTCCAAGAGCCGCCTCATCGGATGTTGTCATTGTCCATGCTTCTGCGCCATATACCAGCACGGGCATGATGAGTGACTTATAGA
>NW_016166769.1:7435-11219 GCF_001687245.7 Rhagoletis zephyria | reverse complement strand
AGAAATCAGCTGACACGGAAAAATCTAAATTCCGCAGATTTCTGCGCTACGGGCTACAACTACAGAAAAATTCTGCGGTGTTGAGTTTTCATTTACATGGCGCTTTGGTAAGACAGATCGTGTCAGCTGACTCGGGTTTACGTACCGGTAGGTTTACGTTCTTGACTAATTTCAGCTAAACAGCTAGTGTGAACAGCTTTCAGCCCACAATCCCAAAACTCCCTACAAGACGGGTACCGGTTAGTTAACAAATGAAGTAATGGTTCGTGTTCACTTTTACGTTTGTTAAAAAACTCTTTTAACTAATTTCCCCGTGTTTTTAAACGTCTGTGTGATTTTCTTATTCACTCTATTCCATTGCGTTTACGTTAGACTTTCTTGCTTCTTTCGCTGTTGTGCTATCTGGTACGTACGTTACAGCGACTGTTATACCATGTTCTGACCGACAACGAAAACACTTTGAAAACGAGTTTTGGAATTGTGGGCTGAAGGCTGTTCACACCGGCTGTTAGTGTTTTCGTTGACATTTCTTACATCCTCGCATTGCAGTTTTGCTACACAAAAACAAAACCAAAATGCTTTTCCCAAATTTTCTTTTCATTAGCAACCTCTTACTTTCATTCTTATTTTACTTTGGCCAGCCAATTAACAATAAATACGAAATAGCGTATTAAAGATGATAAAATATGACTTCCACTTCGATAAATAATCGAAAAAAACTAGTGAAGACACCGATTGGAACGAGTGGAACGTGAGTTTTCAAATAGTTTTCAGCGAAAACTGGTTTTCGTTTGACAGATTTTACATGGACGAAAACACATGTTTTAGGTCGAAAACTGGTTTTAGCAACGAAAACATGTTTTCGATGTCGGTCAGAACATGGTATTAGGCGTCTGTTAACAGCACCAGTTTCATCGTGTATCAGTTCTGTTACCTATCTGTTTCTACAAACTAGTCTATCGGTTACCGTATTTATTATTTATTGGTTACCACAATACGTTTGATTGGTTACCCCCTTCGTAATCTATTTGTTACATTCATCAATTCCGTAGGTTACGTCGGATTTTAGATTGGTTATCTTTTTAGTTATGTTAAGGTTACCTCGAACCGCTTTATCAGTTACCTCAATTGTTATTTGTTTGTTACTTTCTATCCATATAACAGTTACCTACCTTCCTTGAAATCCTTCGAATAAAAATAAAATTTTACATTTAGAATTTTTTATTTACGTATGTAATCTTAAAATCCTTGGTTGTTATAAATACAAATAAATTCTCATTACATATACGTACATTAACAACTAAACGGGTATTCTAGTTAACGAATTAAAAAGTAAATACCCATATCGAAATATAATTACAAATTATAATATAAAATCGCAAAGTTTAAACTCTGCTGAATATACGAATCTTAATTAGATAACTTAAAAGCATACATTAATATACTAGAATATTAACTACTAAATACATTTACAACTCATCATATAAAATTAATTAAATATTAAGAGAAACTGATTGACCATTTAAACATTCATAATTTTACGAAGGCATACTTAAATATTAAGGACTGTTCTCGAAGTCGCTGCCTAGTTCTATTTAGATATATATATGGTTTTAAATTAAGTTATATAATATATTACTTAATAAAAATAATAATAATTAAAACTAACAATGAGCATTATTGTTTCTTGGCATTGCGTCGATATCCTATTACTTAAGCTGATCTTTCCTGTAAATAAAAAACATCTTATAAATATTACTTATTTAACATAAAGGCTTAAAAAATAATAGTTTATTGCCATAAAATAAACATTACATATTTTGTTTAATATACCAAAACTCATTTTATTTATTTACAGCTATACATCTATATAGAATATATTAGTAATAAAAAAACCCGATTTTGTTTTTATAACTACACATATGTATATTTACAACTTACGCTAATCTGCCTTATCCTGAGTTTCACCCGAAAAAAATTCACCCGGAAATTTGACATCCGCCCATAGTAAATACCATGATAAAAATATTTATAAAGTACAATCGCTGGGAGCCAACTTTAGGAATTTTGACGTTTGCTAGCATTTTGAAAACTTCTTTCGCCGTCATTTCGCGTTTGTTTGTTTTTATTTTCACACAAACCAAAAAAATATATTTCTGTCGAAACAACAAAATTTGAATATACATACATATGTAAATAAATAAATGGAAGCAATTGTCTGTAATGGACTTCTGCACGCATGTTAAGGCGAAGCTTTTGGCATGCATTTGAAGATATTTTACCTTAAAGGCACTGCGCTGCGCAAAGAACTATCTTGTGCTTACATTGGGTCAGGTGGTGTGGCAAAAAATGAGTCGAGCATACATAGGGTCACTTTGGCAAATCCGTTTTCATAACACCACAAACCTCGATCCATTTTTGCTGTATATACGATAGTTGCGGTAACTTGAGGATCTTTAGATTGCTTTGCTTGCAGAAGAAAACGATTTTGGGCAGCCGTTAAAGCAGCAACTAATTTTTCGTTTCCAATTTTTTTAGATTTTCAAATTCTGAATAAATAAATATTTCAAATCATAAATTTTCATTTGTTTATTTCAAATTTCTTTGACATTAGAAGCATTTCGAGAGAGAAAACTCAAAATGCTAGCAAACGTCAAAAAAACCCCAATGGCGGACGAATTGAGCGAGCGGCATTATTTTGTGTGTGTATCCAAGGAATTTTGACATTTTTGATACTTCACAGCCTGTTGCCTCACTCTTTCCTCAAGAAATAATGGAACGGGCATATATTTCTGTTGCAAACCTGGTTGCCTTGTGCTCTTTTTTCACAGAAAACCGTAGTAAAAAGCGTAGCGAATTGCTTAAGAACTGCGTACTGTCTGAAGGAAATTTGACTGAAGAAAATTTCTTAAGCTGATGCCAGATAAAACTTTGTAGCTTTGCGTGACATTTATAACTTTGCCAGCAAAGCGCCAAACGCAAAAGGTATGCCACAATGAACGCCAAGAAAACAATTTTGTACCGCTTTTTTACTAGTCAAAGTTGCTGTGGATTTCATATATTTTGCTTTAAAATTATCAGCAATGTAATTAAGTTTTATGTTTCTGCATGAAAACTCGAATTTGGACGAAACAAAATAAATATTAAACTGGCTGATTGTCAAAGCGCGCAAAAAGATGGGAGTTGGCCATCTTTTCGCTTCGCGCTGCAGCTTCGACGATTTATGTGGCATGCTTTGTGCATTTTCATACAATTCATCTTATCTGTCAAAGCGAATCTGTCACGTAAAGCGAAGCAAAAGTTTTATGTGGCATCAGCTTTAGCCATTTCTTTTACGTCATTTTGTATGGAGTTTTAGATTTTCTTGAGAACTGCATACAGGCCTTTAATATTACGTTCAAATTGGACCCATTTAACTTGTTAAATGAAAAAGAGCTTTTTGGAAAACACAATCGTCCACATTGAACATTTCGAGTTAACTTTGACGGTTGTTTGATTACCACTAAAGATTCGAAAAAAATTTTGAAAATCAAATTTTTGTGCTTCAATTTGTTTTGTGCGAATGTCTGCTTCATGATAGTAACGCATACTAATTACTTAGATGGGGTGTTCACAGTTCGTTCCAAATAGTGTCTCAAAATGTAGACGTCTACATTTTAAGACGTTTTCTAACCGTAAAATCTGTGGTGTTGTTGTTTCCCATACAAAATTGGAAAACGACGCCGTCTACATTTTGTCACACTCAAAGGTATGTTTTTTACGCGTCTACATTTTGCAACCTCGC
>NW_016166769.1:355-3716 GCF_001687245.7 Rhagoletis zephyria | reverse complement strand
ATAAATAACTAAGTTAACATTTTTATTACAAAATCTCTAAATTTTAGACTGATTCACTTTTTTTTATCAATACATCGATATTTAATTAAAAAAAATTAATTACAATGCCCGTTTTTATTGTTTCTCGTTTTCAGTGCTTTTTTTGTTTTGGCCATTTTTTGTTGTGAGGCAGCACCGACATTTTAGTTCAATTGGTTTACAAAGCAAGAAGTGAGGTTGAAGTTGACATTTTTTGCAACTTAAAATTAAATTTTCATAAAAACTATAAGCCTCCGGAGGGTGGGGTTTCCAGATTTACAATCATAAAAAGCCGCTCTAAACCCCTTCATTTTTGTTTTTTTTTAAAGCCGGGTTCCGTATTGGAAAATTTTCCCAGGACCTTATTTCAAAATAAATAACTGAATATAGAACTAAAAATCGTCAAAATGGCGCTTACGACAATCTTTTACCCAGCCGACGATATTTAAATAGCCAATATTTGCTATTTAAGTGCAGATTAAATGTATGATCTGAAAATGAATAGTGGAAGTTAATCAACAATCTCTACTTAAATGGGTCATCTGAAATTGGGCCTAAATGTCAGATGGTGTGCCGCACTGCACTTTTTGATACTTTTAGTGCACTCATCGAACAGACCTTTTGTTCGGCAATCAGCTCACGAAACACAGCGTGTGGTGCTGAATGAGAAGATTGGCCTTTTGAAGTGGACATGCTCTTCCCCTTTATCGTAAATTCAAAATATGCCATTCAATACGATTTTTATTACTTTTAAATTTCTTTTTTATTGAAGTATACTTCAAAAAGAGTGTGTTAAAACAATCCTTTACTATGTACATGTCGTGGGCTCTTTTTGTTGGCTAAAGTTACGTACACATTCACTACGGTCGTTTTTTAAAGTAAGCTGTGAATTCAGCGGAGTGCTTACAATACAGCGGCTGAGAGTTTTACCTGCCCATTCATTGTGATTGTGGCTAGAAGCGAGGCTGCAGCAGTTGGCACATCGGACGCTCTCGCCTTTTTAAATTTAAATAATTTTCTGTAACTACCTTAGATAATACTATTCGAGCTGGTATAAGATCTAACGAAGTAATATCAAAAACTCGCAACGAATTCCTGGTGTTGAGAAGTATCTAGCTTAGTTTAAATTGAGACTGTGTAGTGACTGGCTGAGAAAATCTCCGTTGGAACGATAAGGGAATAAAAAGGTAATAACTAAAAATTTGTGTAATTATAATGTACTGAATAGCAGAGAAGTGAAATATCCAAATTATTAAAGGTGTAAAAAACGCTCAGCTGGGTAACTGGCTGTTCGATGATTTTGTTCCACCACATTTGCGGAATTTACGATCTACGGTCGTTTATAAGTGCGCTGTGCAAGTGGTTACTGACTCTCGACCATTGTGCTGAATGGACTTTTTGTCGCATCGTTTGTTTGCTTCTTATTCACTTTCTCAGCTCTATGTTGAAAGACTTCTCAATTCAGTTCAATTTGCAAATTTCAATGAGTGAAAATTAAAGAGGAAATGTTTACTTGATCTTCTATTTTATTTACATATGTTTATAGATTTCAATTGAGTTGCCTAGTATATTTTGTTAATTGCGTGAAACAGCGCAGCTAGAACTGGAAAAGCTTAAAACTGGAGAAACAAAACCGAGTTAAACTGATTCGAGACAAAATGGTCCTGGCTGAGAGAAACTCAGAGTTGGTACGGAATGGGAGGCGATCACGCGGTCCAAGTCCGAATGGTCACGGCGGCAGCGTTGCTGGTGGTACAGTAGGCGGGAGTTCCAATATTGGTAGTGGGGGTACTGGTGGTGCGGGAACTCCGGAAACTAGTTCCGATGATGATAATTGTGAGTTGAAAATTTATAAGATCTTTAAAATAAAGAAATTGTACATAGGACTTCCGTTTTTAATTATCTTTCTAATAGCCATTAAGCGCAACGGAAAGTCAAAAAATAAACAGAGCGAATATGAGGGTAAGATAAAATTTAAAAAAGTTTACTTTGGAAACATTCCCGGCTTATGTATAAATGTATTTCTAGAAAAAATTCGTGTCGGTCGCGACTACCAGGCCATATGTCCATCTCTTATACCAGAAAATGAACGTAAACCAGAAGGTCTTAACGATCGCGCCTTATTAGTTTGGTCACCTACTAAAGAGATACCAGATGCGAAACGTGAGTATGAATACAAACTTAATTTTGAAATCATGAAGTGTTCCAGGTACTTCAGTATTTGCAGGTTTAAAGGATTTACAGGAAAAGCACTTTAAGCCTCTAATAAACCTTGTGTAAGGTGTCCTACGGAAATAGCATCCTGTAAATTCCTCCAAATCCTGACGTACCTGGGCTAGGCTTATTATTTTGAATATTTGAATTAGAGATGGGCACGTGAGTAATTTTGGCTCACGTTCACGCACGCTCACGTTGATGGTTTTTTAAATCACGCACACTCACGTCCTGCTATTTTTTTTCAATCACGTTCACGCACGCTCACGACGTCTATTTTTTAAATCACGCACGCTCACGCACGGTTTTCACGGACATTTTTTTGAAATTGAAACTATTTATATAAATAGTATTTCATATAAATAGCCTTTTATAACACAAGTATTATTACAAAAGCTTGGCCACACGCCTAGCAAGGGCTGAAGGCACTATTATTATTTTAACAAATTTCAGATATACATACTTATGTATCTATTACGAGTATAAAAAAGAATTGGTTTCAATATTTATTCAACGTATGTAATATTAAAATGACATTAGGTCCATTCAATAACTTTTCCAGTACGTACATGCAACGAGAGCATAAAAGAAAAATAGAGAGTAAAATAGAGAGAAAGAGAAAATTTTCAGAAAAAGTTATTGAACGCAAAACTAGTAAAAACTTGCAACTTAAGCCATTTTGACACTTTATGATGGTTAAAATTAACATCCATATTTTCATTTCACTAATTATGTTTCATCAAATCATCCTCTTCAACAGTATGTTTACGTTTGAAATTGAAACATAACCTTACTTTTTGACTCCTGCAAATTCCTGCTAGTAAAATTATTACTCGGAAGAGTTTGCAGCTCTCTCGGGTAGTTACGCTCTCGAATTCGCTCTCTCGCAAATATTTTTTGTTATTGAATGCATTTCCAGTAAAAACTTGCAAGTACTAGTAACAATTCGTAATTTTTTTTTGATCTTGAATGGACCTATTAGCTCATATTTTTGTTTCTCTTTCNTTTACTCGGAAGAGTTTGCAGCTCTCTCGGGTAGTTACGCTCTCGAATTCGCTCTCTCGCAAATATTTTTTGTTATTGAATGCATTTCCAGTAAAAACTTGCAAGTACTAGTAACAATTCGTAA